>NC_079506.1:23371637-23671637 GCF_030052815.1 Hevea brasiliensis
CATACCATAAATTAAGCCTCTAATCCTTGTTTGGCTCTTCAATATCACCTCTAATCGACCTTATGGTCCTCTCTTAGCTCCTTGTGAGCTTGGACCGGATTTCCTTCTTCAAGAATTTGAAAAGTTCTCATCACAATCTCATCACAAATCACACTTATGCCATGATTATAACATGATAACATGAATTCATGCATGCTAAGCTCAATTCTCCCTTACCTTGAGTTTTTCCCCAATTTGATTTCTTGGTAACCCTCCTAAATCCTTGAAATTTCTTGCTTATATGATCTGCTCTCACCAAATTGAAGCTTAATTATGCTATTTGGAGTGATGAATGTTGAGAAAGTGGTGGGATTTCAGGCTTGAAAGAAAGAAAAAATGGTGGATAGGGTAAGAGGAGGGTTTGGCCAACATGATGAGAAGAAGATGGTAATGATTTGTCTCTAATACTAGATATTTATATTATTTTAATTCCCTAATGGCAAACTTGTAAATATGGTGAATGGTAAACTAGTAAATATGGTGAAATTCCTAATCATTAGGTTTGACTTTTTATTTAATTATGTTTAATTTCCATAATCATGATTAATTAAATTAATCCAACTTCATTAACTTAATTAATCTCATTTTTGGTCAATATTTGACTTTTAAATCTAATTGACCAATCTTGCTCTTACCGGATTTTTGTTCATCTTTTCCATAATGCACGATAAGTCCCTAACGCCGGTTTTCACCTTGGTTTTTAATTTGCTTATTTAAACTTATTTCTTTTTATTTCTTTGACTTATTAATTCATAATAACACTTCAATTCATAAAAATTTCAAATTGTGCTAGAAGGTTATACATATGCTAGTTAGATGTCTAGTGTTAATGATAATAAGTCAACCTCTAGTTGAGTATTCACCGTTGGTAGAGGTGTTGTTTCTTGGGTTTCAAAGAAATAAACTTATATAACTCATTCTACGATAGAATCCGAGTTTATAGCTTTGGCAACTATAGGCAAAGAAGCAGAACGACTGAAGAAACTTGTTATCAGATATTAAGTAGTAGCCACAATTGATGCCATATATTTCTTTATATTGTGATAGACATGAATATGTAAGATAATTAGTCTCTAATGATGTTATTACTATTGTTTATATTAAATCTTATAATAATCTAGTAGATCCTTTAATAAAAGGGCTCTCACGAGATATGACCAAAAGTACATGTGGTGGATTAAGATTAAGAATATTCCATTAAATTTACAAGTGATGAGATCTCTACTTTATAGTATAATTACTAAATAAAGTTTAAAGATAACAACAAGTTATTAGTAAATATTGTAATTAAGTACTTAGTGTATTAAGTTAATAGAATGAGGATGAATATTTATATTCTTAATGAAGTTTAATATTATTACAAAGGAAACTTTACTTATACGAATATAGGAAGTGCTAAAATTCTAGTGAACATTTGATTCAAACTAATCGGTTCATGTGTGTAGTATTTATGGTTCTATTTAATATGAATATAAGTTTAAGCTAAGGCCACCACGATTTCTTTAGAACTTTGAAAGTCTTACATTAATGAAAAGTTTAAATCAAAAGATACTTTTCATTGTGAATAAAACACTGAAATCTAGCATTACAAGCTAAGTGAGGGATTGTTATAAATAACCTATATGTTAGTTAGTAGAGAGAGAGAAAGAAATTCCACATTATTAAAATATAAGAAAGGAAGGAAGTGAAAAAAAAAAGTTAAATATATAGAATTATATATATATATATATATATATATATATATATATATATATATATATATATATGTATAATGCTATGATAGCACTTAGCATGTATGTGTGTAAAATAAAATAATTATTTTATTTTAATTTTATAATTAAATTATGAACATATATTTGTTAACAAG
Organism: Hevea brasiliensis; assembly: GCF_030052815.1. Taxonomy (NCBI): domain Eukaryota; kingdom Viridiplantae; phylum Streptophyta; class Magnoliopsida; order Malpighiales; family Euphorbiaceae; genus Hevea; species Hevea brasiliensis. The sequence goes on from NC_079506.1 coordinate 23,373,544, forward strand.
TAGATGTGTGTATTAATGAATAGATATGTCTATAACACACAAACAGTTACAACATTTAAAATGGGTTCGTAAATTAAAATAATAAATTTTAGTTATTTATTAGTTACATTAACTCATACATGCAAAGTATTGTTTTTGATAATGGTATATATTTTTCTAGGAGAAAGAATTAGGTTCGATCTTCGATTGAGAGTGAGTTGTTTCTATGCCCTCACACTCTGAAGCATAATAATGAGCATTTTGTTAATAAGAGGTCTAGATATATACACATACATGCACATTACTATATATTTAGAATAAAAGTAAGTAATACCAAACTTATACATGTCTATGGAATATGGATGGCCGAATGAACACCAAACTTACCTCTCTTTCTCAATCAGTAAGGTCAAATGTGGGTATGAATATGTGTGTGGTTAGTGGCTAAGGAGTCTTAGGGGAGATTTAGGAGAATAAGGGCAATTGTAGAAAGTGTTTTTATAAGAAAAGAAAAAGGAGATAGAATAGGTGTAAGTTAGGATTTATATAAGGAAGAAATTAAATAGAAAATTGATCTTCTCCTCAAAAAAGGAAAAAGATCACCTTCAAAAAATAGTGGTTTTCTTTCCCTTTCTTCTCTATATTTTCAATGAAAGGATCTTTAAAATTCATGTTTTTTTATATATTTTAAATAGTATTATTCTTTTCCTAAGTTGGTGTGTGACTACCCAAAAGGTTAAGGTAGTATTTACGCTCACTCTCTCTCACTATCTTGACCAAATGGGCAGCCAAGAGCCATGACTATTGAGTTGGGCCAAGGCTTTCTTAGCTCTTTAGGAGCCTTGAGGGCCCTACACCTTGGGCCAAGTTGCACGAGTTTTAAGCCTTGGCCTACATCCAAATTCCAATGAAGCTATTTTTATGGATTTTTATAGTTTTGATCCTTCTAAACCCTAATTCTATCCATTGTCATCTTTTTTTTTTTTTAATCTAAAGAGCACATGTACTTAGGATTACAAAATATAAACGTTTAAACAGACATAATAAAAATATACGAATTAATAATTTTGAGTTCATATTTGTTTATCACTTTGTCTTGTTAAACTTTGTAACACCCTAGGCAAATCCCACATCGACAAAACACGGGAGAGATGCTGGGTTCATAAGTTGACAGTTCGTAACCCCTAGTGACACGTTTTAAAACCGTGAGGGCTTCTGCCCAGAGCGGACAATATCACTAGTGGGCCGGGCCGTTACATTTGGTATCAGAGCAGCTCCGCGTGCAACCTTGAACGATGGTGGGGCAAACCTCAGCGAGGACGCTGAGTCCCATAAGGGGGGTGGATTGTAACACCCTAGGCAAATCCCACATCGACCAAACACGGGAGAGATGCTGGGTTCATAAGTTGACAGTTCGTAACCCCTAGTGACGCGTTTTAAAACCGTGAGGGCTTCTGCCCAGAGTGGACAATATCACTAGTGGGCCGGGCCGTTACAAACTTAATATGTCATTCTAATAATTTTGAATTATTTTAACATTGCATGCAAACTTTTATGTGATCATACTTTCAAATTTCAACATATTAGTTAATTTAAATATTACTAAAAATGCTAAAAATATGTTTTTTTTTTCTTGTTATTATCATTACATTAAGTAAATTAACCATCTTAGTTTTTACATTGTGTGCTCAAAGCTTCTTAATCCACATTAATTTACAATTCATTTGGAGAAAGAGATAAAAGAAGAAATATGAAATAGAAACCATTAGGTGAAAAGATTTAGTTCAAAGAATTATTTAGTATTTGTTTAACATTAAGGTTGGGGGTCAAAACTGAATTTAAAAAAAAAGTACTATTTTAATTGGTGTTGAAAAAGCAATTTGATAAAAATTATTTTATTATTTTAATATTCTTATAATTAAAACTTATCAAATTTAATTTTAAATTGTTTTTTAATACACTTTAATTAATATATTTTTAAAAGTTTTTTTTTTAGCACAGTTTCAATAATAATGTCAACCAGACTCTTAGTAAAATTGAAAAAAAAAAGAAGTGAGAGAGAGAGAGAATGTGATGGGTGGACTTTTTGATTAATAATGTTATAGTAGTTTTCAAAAAGGGTAAAAATTTAAATTTAAATTATAATTAAAGTTAAATGAATTAAATAAATAAATAAATTATTTATCCTTTTAAACTTTATTTTGATTTTTTTAAATTAAGAAAATAAAATTTATTTTTTATTAAGAATAATTTTTAAATAAATAATTATTTTATCTTTAATACTTCATATCTTTTTTATTTCTGAAAATTTTTAAATATAAAAATAGCTTAATTTTTTTCCTATTCTTGGATTAAAGAACTTAATATTATCAATTTGACGAGGAAGGACAAGAAAATTACTAGAAAAGGAATGAGATTCTTAATTAGGATAAGTGTTCTTCTTCCTATTTTTACCATTTTATTTAGATTTAGTGTGTATCATTATTATTGTTATTATTTTAGAGATCTTATAAATTTTAGAGACAACTCTAATATAATTGAATTAAATTAATTATTATTATTATTACTATTATTATTATTATTATTATTATTATTATTATTATTATTATTATTATATTTATCGTTTTATTTGTGCCCATTACAGTTATTATTTAATCCTTTAATTCTCTCCGTCCAAAACATTTGCAATTTATTTTAATTTAAATATAACTTAAAATAATTTAAATTTAGATAATTTTAAAAAATTAAAAACTTAATTAAAGGTCAATCGAATGACTCATATGAGTAGATAAATTGAATAAATTTTAATTTTAATTCAAAAATTAAATTAATATTTTTTTAAATAAGCAATATTGATTTAGAATGACAATTGATAAAATATAAAAAAATCTTGTATAAAATAATTTAATTAATAATTTATTAATAAGTTTCCAAAAATAATTTGAAACACGTGGTGTTTCACCCTCTTATGCAAATGGAGCTAATCCACACTTAGATTAAGGGTGAACATTAAATAAAGTCCTCGAATAATAGCGATGTCAAAATTCAAAATTTTCACCATATAGATAAAATTTGCATGAAATATTTAAAATATTTAAAATCTCATTCCCAATTTTTACATTTAAATCTCCCTCTACAAACACTAAAGGTGCCTTAGAAAATTATTATACAAATTAGTGATTGTTTTGCTTTTGTATCAATCCTTTATCTTTTCATTAAATACATATAACTAAATAGGATTTTTGAGTTCAATATGTTAGATAATTGGGTAATTTATAAGGGCATTTAATTATAACTACAAATCTGTTCATATTTTTAATGTAAAATGATTTAATTATTTAGTTTGGTGTTAGTTGAGTGGCCGAAGGAATATTATTCACTAGCAAATTCATATTCGAATTTTTACTCTTTCAATTTCTTAAAAAAAAATTAAAATAATAAATAAATAAGTTAATTCATAAATTTGAATTTAGTATTGGTGGCAATCATTGTTGGTGGATTATGTTCGTATTGATATGAAAGCGATACAAATACGATTAAGGATCAATATATACAAACACGCCACAATTAAACACGAACGTGACTTTTTAAATATATATATTACAAGATACAACACAATTAACATTAAGTTATATTGAATTATTTTAACATGATATGATCTATTTAGTACAATTTTAAACGATACAATATAACTTATTTAATATGTTTTGATATGATTCAATGCTTTTTATTTTTATAAAATAATATATAACATGAAATTTACACATTAATTTTAATCACACATAAATTTAATAATATATAAAATATAGAATCTAACATTAAACAAACAACATTTTAATATTAAGCTAATTAATAATTTAACAAATAAAAATAAAACAACAAATACTTATAAGACAATATAATTTTTAACTTGTAATATAAATTTCTAAATTATATCTATTTTAATAAAAAAATAAAAATTAATTATAGTAAGGCTCTGCTGTAATAAACAATTAGATTTATATTTCTTAATTAATCATTTAAAAAAATCTGCATCATACTGAACAAGGGTGAGCAGCAAAGTTTTCATATTATACCAAATTATTAAGCACAGATATCTACAATTAAAGGAGATGACAACAAAGCTGCAATTGACTAGTCTTAGACTATTGGATAGTAACATGAATGCATAAGGCAGAAGGCTAACAGTTTTGGCCAATTAATTTGGCTCCAAGATAGACAAATCACAGTATGCCTGTCAGCCTTGTTTAATTAGTGTTTCCTCCAATTTGTACTCATCTTTGATTCTATTCATACCGAGAGGCAGTAATAATCCTCTAAATAAGGTAATTTGAGATAATAATTAGGTTGAGTGTAATCATTATTTACAAACTGTGCAATTCTTACTACTATGGTTTTTCTTTTCTTTAAGAAATTCATTCTCTTAGTATTAATAACAAATTCTCCTATTTTGAATCACTAATACTAAACAAAATACCAAAAAACAATTACTCATTTTGTGATAAAAATGATAAAATACTAAAAAGTGAATGAAAGTAAAATCAACATAAAAGGCAGCAATATGATATTTTATTTGGCAGCAATAAGAAAAAAAAAAGAACCAAAAAGAAAACATTGAAATTAAGAAAATAAAATTTGGACCGCACCCGAAGGCTGCCTACGTACCTCCTAAGGAGGAGGATCAGGTCCACGTAGTTCTCAAGTTAATCTCTATTTAAGAACTGAGTACAAAGTACATAGATACTATGCTACTTGTAGAACTCTTCCATGTGATTCAGCCAACTTCCAAACATTAAGCAATCCTGTTCCATCACCAGTGAAAAAAAGACCACCAGGACCTGTCTCGATCGTTTTTACTTCTCCCTTCGAAAAAATCCTGCCCCTCTCGTTGAATCTGAAAAAGAAAATGATAATTTTTGTAAGTTAATGCCGAAACTAAAAGATTTGTTAACCACAAGTAGATTACTATTGGTTATTTAGTGTACTTACGATGGTAGATCATATAGGTAAATAGAGTTGTCGTTGCAAGAGCAAAATAAAACCGGTTTGTCTTCTACATCATGCATCCCGAACAAAGCAATAGCACCCTATTACATACAATTTTGTCGTCCATCAGTCAAGTCGTTGCACAGTTAAAAAAATTCTCATCCAACAAAAGCATAAATAAAAACTATGAAACACATTCCATAAGACCATCTATAAGGTAATAACATATGTTTGGTTCAAAGAAATCCAACCCCAAGTTCCGAGAAACAAAAAGTTCATACTTCAAAACGCACAACAACATGCACTTGAAAATTGGAGATTATTCAACTTACATGCTCCTTCTCATGTGTATAGATCACCTCTATGTTGCCCTCTTTTGTAGAGGCCCAGACTTTTATTGTCCGGTCTAATGAACAAGACAACAAATACTCATCCCAGCATATAAGGGACATCACAGCATCGACATGACCATTCAGCGTGTGAATACACTGTAAAGTATCGAGTTCCCACGCCTGGGCAAAAAAAAAAAAAGAGTATGAGAGGGGACACATAAAAACAAAAATATCCTTCTCATGCAAAAGAAGAATTAAAAAGGGAAAATAATAATAATAATAATAATAATAATAATAATAATAATAATAATAATAATAATAATAATAAAATCCTATGAACTATTTAGATATTAGATATGGGAAGAGAACATGAAGAATAACCACTATAAGAAATAAAATTGCTTCCAAATATCGCTAGGATGCACTATTAATATACAAATTCAATTAAAAACGAAAAAAAAAATTATGGCGCCTCAGAACTTCTGTGAATTGAACACCGACAAGATACGTATGTGGGCTTCAAAAGTTTAAATAATACAATTCACTGCCTTAATACAAGTGCTAGAGAGTGTTTAATCCCATGTTTAGCAAGGTGTAGGGCTAAACCACTGCACCAAATGTGTCTCCCCCCCCCCCCCCCCTCTTTCTTCTGTTCAACCAAAAATAAAAAAAGAATATAGAAATTGGTGTAAAATACCAGTATCAAAGCTAAACAGTAAGGTTACAAAAATTACCCTTATTGTACTGTCCATGGAACCAGAGTAAAGCCAATCCCTTCCAATAGTTAAGCATATCACAGCACCAGTATGGCCTTTCAAAGATGTGGCATGTTCAAAAGGATTTGGGTTTTCTGTACTCCCTTTCCATGCCAAAATGGAACCATCCTACAAACCCAAAAAAGAAAAGGATCGGAATACTTCATTTTTTAAGATCAAATGTGCAGTATAACAATTAAACACGAACATTCCAACAAATGGTGCCCTACATCAGTGCCTTACAATTAAATTTAAGAAGGGCAAATAATAACGTTGCACCAAAAAATAATGCATCAACTCTAAACTTCCACATCATGCAACAATTATTAGAAGAAAAAGAAAGAACCTTCTTGTTCCACCATTACCTGTGCCCCCGCAAAAAGCGTATCAGAAGAAACAGTCATAGCATAAACTTGCCCAACTGGTCCATTAAGATTATAGTCAGCAGCTGTCTCGATGTTCCACGCCTGCAAAATCACATACAAAACCACCCTAGCTCAAAAGCTGAAACTAACCCAGCTCAATAAAGCACTCCAAGCAAGATATGATCTAACCTTAACAACATTTGGCAAGCCTACAAATATCCATGGGCCTTCACTGATTAAAGACCCAATTTCATCACCAAGATTTATCACCCTTGTGGACTGACCAGTATGACAATCCCAAACATGTACTGTTCCATCACTGCTTCCTGAATAAAGCTTATCAGATCCTGAAGGAAGTGCCACCCCACAGACAGCCTAGCATAAGAAAACTCATCAATGAAATTCATCCAATCATACATAGGTTTACACGTTAAGCAATTGTGCACATAATTTTGTCTACATGTAAAAGTAAACACACAATAGATCCTGCATCAAAAACAGAAAAGGAAGAAGAAGAAGAAGTTCAACAAAATGATTACCTGAGTGTGTCCCTTGAGGTTTGCCAGCAGTGAAAACCAATCCCCACGAAACCATGAATGCAAGAACTGGCACCCATCACCTTTAATACAACTGCCTGACATCCAGTAATCACACGCCTTATTTGAGCTCTTGTTAACGGTTTTATCTTCAGAAGCATCAGAGCACTTGCTGGACGCTCCTATCTCCTCCATATTTCCCGAATCTGTGCTGGTGCAGGAAATGGAGCTCTCCTCAATACTTTTATATTCAGACACACCACCTCCAGTAGCTGAAGCCAAAGAATTACTAGGATTGGGGCGCTTCCTAGGCAGATGCTTATCATCATGATTGGAACTCTTCTGAACAGTTTTAGCTTCAGATCCTGCCATTGAATTGCCTAGGCCGTAGCTAGACCTCCTCATCGACTGTCCCTCCAGTAAAACATTGGATTCCTTAGAGGTTCTGCGGTAAACATTAGGAGGTAGTGATTCTCTGTGCATGAACCTACACGGGTTTCTATTACACTTTCCCCGCATCCAGAAGCGACAAACAATGTTGCTATGCGCAGCTCCTCCTCCAAGTCGTCTATGAACGGCCTCAGCTCCCATGCTAAAAGGACAAAACACGATAGCAGAATGAACAAGTTGAACCATACAATCTTTGGCGATTCAGTTTTCTCTGACGCGATCAAAACTAAAACCCTAATCGGAGTCAGAGAAAGCATAGCAAAAGATCCCAATATAAAGCTGTTCATCTCTTATTTGCAAATGCTTACGCTTCAGAAATAAACTGATTCCCCACAATAAACCTTAATAAAAATGGTAAAGAAAGATCCAGCCAGATAAACCATATAATATCCACACACTGATAAGGCAACCAAATCCTCATATCTCTACACTGTCAAAATCCACCAATTGTAGTCTGTAACTAGTTATAATCTAGAATCTTGAAATCCAATCGCCGATCCTCCAGCAAAAGCAAACGAAAATAAAAGAAAGTCTAAGAATGAAACCCTAAATATCCACCAAAGACAAGCAAATAAACTGGATTTGATCATCATCGCAACAGATTCCTCGGCGATCATAGCTTCTTGGTGATCCATAAAAGGATGATGATGATAAAGAAACCCTAAAATGATTGTGATGAACAGATTGCAAACCTTATTATGTAAAAGAACACAGAAGATCGATCAAGCTTCCGAAGTATTCTTGTTGATCGATCGGGAGATCACAAAAGAGAGACCACGACGCGACGGTGAACAGGTAAAACGAAAGATGCGTAGGTATTACGTTTGGAAAAAGCGGGACAATTTTGCGTTTGAGTTTATTTATAATGGACCTCCGCCTAATTCTAATCCAGTTGATTAGGGATTTTTTTATTCAAAGATATCCCTTCTTCAACAATTATCTTCAGAATTAATCCTTATCTTATAGATAATATATAAAAAAAATAATCCTCATTTTGCAATTAAAAATCAAAGTAAAAATAAAACATTAAATAATTACAAAAATTAAATTTAAATGATTTTATATGTAATTTATTTATAAATTTTTAAAATATACTCATTTTTTTATTATTAATTTATAGAGATTTTATCTTCCAAACTCTAATTGGTTATAAGCTAAAAAATTAAAAAAATAAATTAATAAAATTAAAAATATCTTATTTTATCAATAATTATCTTTAGCAAATATGAGAAGATCCTCATCTTATAAATAAAAAAAATAAAAATAAGAGTAAAAATAAAGTAATTAATTTAAATAATTATAAAAAATACTAAAGCTAAATGATTGCTTCTAATTTTTTAAAATTTCTTATTACCGTAGTTAAAATTAAAAGCATTGTTTGGATTAGAGATTTGAGATAATTAATAAAAATTTCAATGATTACTTTAAACTAGTTTCGTAAATGTACTCTTCAACCCTTTGAATTACTGCATTTCAAAAAGTTGTAAAATTAGAACTGTTGTCAATCAGTTGTTGCTGTTTTAAGATAAAAATGCGCTGTACCCTTTCTCCTAATATATTTCTACATTATTAGGAATGTATGTTACTCATATTTTTATATATTATTTAATTTTTATTTATCTTTTTCAATAATAAAATAAATATGGTATAATAAATAAATAGTTATTTATTTGTTTGAATAATAAAATAAATAAACATAATAAATTAATAATTATATATTTATTTCAATAATATATATATATCCACTGCAGCTAGACAAAGTTTTACCAAACAATTAATATAAATCAACTATCATCAGCTATCAGCTAATAGAAACAACCATTACTGATTAACTATTAGCTGCATCCAATAGTTAAACAAAATAGGCACAAGTAAAATGATGTGAGTTTAAAATTAAATTTGTTAAAAGTAAAAAATGATTATATTTAATTACTTATAAATAAATAAATTAAATCATATTCTTTTAAGCAAATGAGGGTAGTTTGTTGTTTTTCTCTACTTTAAAAGTACAAAAAAATGGAAGGTCTCGATTTCAAGTCTCCTGATCCAACTATTCTTGGATTATTAACATTTTTTGTATTTAATATTTTAATCAAGGTGAAGTATTTTTGTTATTCTGTTATACAAATCAAAATTTTTAACGGATTGAATGGAATCGAACAGAACTAGAGAAAAATTGAATTGAATTGAACTGTATCAATTCAATTAGATTTATCAATTTAGGATTCATCTTGGACTTAAATTAGACTCATTTAAGATCTAATATTAGTTATATTTCCTATTTTTAATGACAATTTTAGGCCTAATAATAATTAATTAAAATCCGAGATTTATCATCTATAATTTCCTTGCTTCTATTATGCATAATATTCTTCCGCTTAAATACTAATAGTTCTTTTTTTTTTTAAGTACACGATTTCTCACGTTCGAACTGGGATAGTATTCAAGCCCTCTCAATAATGAATGCTCTAAAATTCGAACCATTGACTTTATAGGTAAAGTTTGTCTGGGATTAGCTATACGCCATTAATCCAACTATTTGTTGGTAATATTGAGATACTCTAAGTGTTGAAAAAGGGCATGGCATTATCTTATGCACGAATAGCATTGAGACATGAGTTGTGGCACTAAGTGGTTGGCATTTTCTTTCAATTGTAGTGGTGCATTGTTGCTTGTCTTTAAAGACTCGATAGTTCGCGAGATTTTGCAATTCACGCTAAATATCACATTTTGTTGCGCTCTTCATTGATGCGAAGCTGAAATATCCATTGCCAAGAGTTGTTTTGGTTCTCGCATCATTTATCTACTAGAACATTGACACAGCAACAACATGCAAATGCCACGCCCAAGCATGGGGATGCTAATAGAGTTATGGAAAGAGAAGTTATCACCTTATATATATTTATATATACACACACACACAAAGGGAAATTTGTCAAAGTTCAATCAGTTGAAAATAATGAAATAAAGATGTAATATTTATAAAAAAAAACCCATAAAATGTTATTAAGTAGTGTATATATAATTTAGATATTATAAGTAAAAAATACCTTAAAAATTTCTTAATGATATAAAAAAAAAAGGAATTTTACATGTCTTTCAAATTTATCATATTTTGTAATTTTATTACATTTAAACCAAGTTGATCAACAATTTTAATATGTGTACTAATTTAAAATTGAAATATACATATAAAGTCTATAAAATTATTTCAATAAGGAAAAATAAATATAATTTTATTATTAATTTTTTTATAATTAGCTTCAACTGGCATTCAAACTTGATACTCATAGTCCTGAAGAATTTTTTGTAATTTATTAATTATATTTTATAATTTTTCCTTTCTAAAAAAAATATTTTTTTCTAGATATTACAACATAATTAAGAAAAATATTTTTAAAAAATTACTTATTAACATTCAAATAAGAAGAACTAATTTCCTTTTAAGAGTTTATATAATTAATTAAGGTTCATGTGGACTATTTCATATCTCTTAACTAAGTATACTAGTATTATTATCAATATTAATAAGTTAGTTTTAAATTGATAAAATTTTAAAAAGGGAAGTAAAATCGATATATATATATATATATATATCTTTTTTTTTTCCTTTTCTAAATAAAGAAAAAATATTACATTTTGAAGTATTTCTAAGAATATATTTTGCATTAGGATTTAAAGCATTTTGACAATAATTAATAAAATCAGGTTTTTCACCAAAATTAAATGATAAATGCTCAATACAAACCATTTTTGCTAATTCCTCTTTATTTTTCTAATCAGAATATTGAAATAAAGTTTGAGATTTAGAATTTACGTACCCAGATATTTGAGTTTGAGACTTATCATACCCAATTTTGGTTAGATACTTTTGCTTCAAATGCCTCTTGAATATGCCATATCTACCTCCCATTTTGAGCTTGTAAACTAGGCCACAGTAGTTACAAATTAAATCAAATGTATTTTCAGATCTTCATTTTTTTGTAAAGTGGACTTTGAAAATATCAGACGTGAGTGCTTTTTTTGTCTCATCTTTCTCAGCTTGTTGATGTTGGCTTTGCTGAGTGTGTTGGAATAACTCTTGAACTTCAACATCATACTATGATGAAATTTGAAAATAAAAAAAAATTGTGAAGAAAACAAAAAATAGAAGGTATAGAAATTTGAAAAAAAAAGTGTAGAATATTAAATAAAAAAATAGATGTAGTAGAAATTTTTATGAGGATATCAAAAAATAGAGTAATAGAGAAAATATTAAATTTTAATGATAGTATAAAAAAAATAATAATAGAGTTATTGAGTAAAATAATGGGGTATTAGAAATTTTTATGAGTGTATTAAAAAATCAAGTGTAGAAATTTAGAGAATATTGATAAATAAAGAGATATTTGAGAATAATTTTGTAGAGAATTTGAGAGATTTGAGAGAATTTAAGTGTTGTGTGAATGAATTAAGGGGGTAAGTTGGGGTATTTATAAAGTTTTTATAAATTTTTTTATTTCCAAAATTATCCCTAAAAATTAACTTTTTTTTTTTACTGTTATTAGGGACTAAAGAGTAAATTTATAATAAAAATAAAAAAAATATAACGGCAACAATTTTTACCGTTTGAAATTAAAAAAAAATGTAAACTATTTAAAGTTGAAAAATAAATAAATGATTGGAATTTTTTTTTTTAAATAAGGAAACGACCTATGATTTATGAACGACAATTGCAGAGAGCGCGCCGAGTGGGGTTGGGAAATAGGACTGTTGGGCCTAGTTCAGGAGGTAGGACTAGGTCCGACTGCAGCCACTGCGGTGTGCGAGTTTAAATTGAACTGCCAATTCTATTACGAACCGCTGGTTTCAAGCGGAATCGAATTGATGGTTTAATAATTTTACAATATCTTGAACCTGTATCAAACCATGGAGAAATGATTTAGGTTAGATTTAACAACGATTTCGATTTTAATCGATTTTGGTTTGGGTTTAACCGGTTCAGTTTTAGTTCGATTCGATTCGAACTAGACCATGGCGCCATGTAACACCCCTTTTCGATCTGATGAAACCGAGAGGAGATGTTACATTCGGTGCATGGAGTATCTATCTCTGTGACATTATTTATTTTCCTTATTTTTTTTATCAATTTATTTATAATTAATTTATCTGCTTTTGTTAAATAGAGAAACTGTAAGAGTTTCCTCTAAATTTTAACAATTCACCTGTTAAAATAATGTTTATAACCTATTAAATTCACAGTTTCTGTATCATTTCTATTAGAAATTGGACTAAGTAAATGCAAGAATTAAGTTATGCTTTCTTCATAAGAGTTTTAGATTTATGTCTTAACTTTCATTTGATTTTTGAACCACTTGATTTTGATTTATCGATCACAAGTTATGACCAAATAAGTAGGATCTGGTCATATCTGCCTTTTACTTCCAAAATACAAGGCAGTTTCTGGACAGATTTTATAATTCAATTTCAGTCAAGTTTCAATCATAATTTGTCAAATTGGTCTCCATGAAAGTTGTTCCTCTGTGTCTTAGTTTTCCAAAAAGGTAAGATTCACCTCATTTGGAATTTTATACAGTGAGTTATGTCTAAATAAACAGGATATGTTCAGATGCACTATTTTACTAATTGCAAGACAGGTTTTGGAAAGTTTTTGGAGTTTAAATTTGAACTGGTTTCGATCAGAATTTGTCATTTTGTTCTTCAGGAAAGTTGTTCCTTTATATTTTAGCTTTTCAAAAAATCAAGAATCACCTCATTTGGAGTTTCCTATGGTGAGTTAGACCAATTTACTCCGGACTGTTTAGGGTGCACTGCTCATAGGTTCTAGATTTTGTGCCCTATTTTCTAATAAATGTTAAGGTTATTTATACATAATTTTTAACCAGGCTTCCTTCATGAAAGTTTTAGCCTTATGTCTTAGCTTTAATTTGGCATAAGTTTCAAGTCATTTGGAATCATAAAACTCAAGATATAGATTATAAAGTCCAGTCCGGTCAAATTCGGCTAGATTGCTTTACATGCCTATTCACAATGCATACTTCAACATATACAAAGCAACATAATTCCCAATGAGCACAATATCATTTATACACACTAAGTATTATTTTTCCACATAAAAATTAGACATTTATATTCAATTTAGCCAAAACTCCTAATTGGAGTGGAAACCCTAAGTAACAACTTAAGGAGAAAATTAAGGTATTAGGAGTGCACATACCATAAATTAAGCCTCTAATCCTTGTTTGGCTCTTCAATATCACCTCTAATCGACCTTATGGTCCTCTCTTAGCTCCTTGTGAGCTTGGACCGGATTTCCTTCTTCAAGAATTTGAAAAGTTCTCATCACAATCTCATCACAAATCACACTTATGCCATGATTATAACATGATAACATGAATTCATGCATGCTAAGCTCAATTCTCCCTTACCTTGAGTTTTTCCCCAATTTGATTTCTTGGTAACCCTCCTAAATCCTTGAAATTTCTTGCTTATATGATCTGCTCTCACCAAATTGAAGCTTAATTATGCTATTTGGAGTGATGAATGTTGAGAAAGTGGTGGGATTTCAGGCTTGAAAGAAAGAAAAAATGGTGGATAGGGTAAGAGGAGGGTTTGGCCAACATGATGAGAAGAAGATGGTAATGATTTGTCTCTAATACTAGATATTTATATTATTTTAATTCCCTAATGGCAAACTTGTAAATATGGTGAATGGTAAACTAGTAAATATGGTGAAATTCCTAATCATTAGGTTTGACTTTTTATTTAATTATGTTTAATTTCCATAATCATGATTAATTAAATTAATCCAACTTCATTAACTTAATTAATCTCATTTTTGGTCAATATTTGACTTTTAAATCTAATTGACCAATCTTGCTCTTACCGGATTTTTGTTCATCTTTTCCATAATGCACGATAAGTCCCTAACGCCGGTTTTCACCTTGGTTTTTAATTTGCTTATTTAAACTTATTTCTTTTTATTTCTTTGACTTATTAATTCATAATAACACTTCAATTCATAAAAATTTCAAATTGTGCTAGAAGGTTATACATATGCTAGTTAGATGTCTAGTGTTAATGATAATAAGTCAACCTCTAGTTGAGTATTCACCGTTGGTAGAGGTGTTGTTTCTTGGGTTTCAAAGAAATAAACTTATATAACTCATTCTACGATAGAATCCGAGTTTATAGCTTTGGCAACTACAGGTAAAGAAGCAGAACGACTGAAGAAACTTGTTATCAGATATTAAGTAGTAGCCACAATTGATGCCATATATTTCTTTATATTGTGATAGACATGAATATGTAAGATAATTAGTCTCTAATGATGTTATTACTATTGTTTATATTAAATCTTATAATAATCTAGTAGATCCTTTAATAAAAGGGCTCTCACGAGATATGACCAAAAGTACATGTGGTGGATTAAGATTAAGAATATTCCATTAAATTTACAAGTGATGAGATCTCTACTTTATAGTATAATTACTAAATAAAGTTTAAAGATAACAACAAGTTATTAGTAAATATTGTAATTAAGTACTTAGTGTATTAAGTTAATAGAATGAGGATGAATATTTATATTCTTAATGAAGTTTAATATTATTACAAAGGAAACTTTACTTATACGAATATAGGAAGTGCTAAAATTCTAGTGAACATTTGATTCAAACTAATCGGTTCATGTGTGTAGTATTTATGGTTCTATTTAATATGAATATAAGTTTAAGCTAAGGCCACCACGATTTCTTTAGAACTTTGAAAGTCTTACATTAATGAAAAGTTTAAATCAAAAGATACTTTTCATTGTGAATAAAACACTGAAATCTAGCATTACAAGCTAAGTGAGGGATTGTTATAAATAACCTATATGTTAGTTAGTAGAGAGAGAGAAAGAAATTCCACATTATTAAAATATAAGAAAGGAAGGAAGTGAAAAAAAAAAGTTAAATATATAGAATTATATATATATATATATATGTATAATGCTATGATAGCACTTAGCATGTATGTGTGTAAAATAAAATAATTATTTTATTTTAATTTTATAATTAAATTATGAACATATATTTGTTAACAAGTAGATGTGTGTATTAATGAATAGATATGTCTATAACACACAAACAGTTACAACATTTAAAATGGGTTCGTAAATTAAAATAATAAATTTTAGTTATTTATTAGTTACATTAACTCATACATGCAAAGTATTGTTTTTGATAATGGTATATATTTTTCTAGGAGAAAGAATTAGGTTCGATCTTCGATTGAGAGTGAGTTGTTTCTATGCCCTCACACTCTGAAGCATAATAATGAGCATTTTGTTAATAAGAGGTCTAGATATATACACATACATGCACATTACTATATATTTAGAATAAAAGTAAGTAATACCAAACTTATACATGTCTATGGAATATGGATGGCCGAATGAACACCAAACTTACCTCTCTTTCTCAATCAGTAAGGTCAAATGTGGGTATGAATATGTGTGTGGTTAGTGGCTAAGGAGTCTTAGGGGAGATTTAGGAGAATAAGGGCAATTGTAGAAAGTGTTTTTATAAGAAAAGAAAAAGGAGATAGAATAGGTGTAAGTTAGGATTTATATAAGGAAGAAATTAAATAGAAAATTGATCTTCTCCTCAAAAAAGGAAAAAGATCACCTTCAAAAAATAGTGGTTTTCTTTCCCTTTCTTCTCTATATTTTCAATGAAAGGATCTTTAAAATTCATGTTTTTTTATATATTTTAAATAGTATTATTCTTTTCCTAAGTTGGTGTGTGACTACCCAAAAGGTTAAGGTAGTATTTACGCTCACTCTCTCTCACTATCTTGACCAAATGGGCAGCCAAGAGCCATGACTATTGAGTTGGGCCAAGGCTTTCTTAGCTCTTTAGGAGCCTTGAGGGCCCTACACCTTGGGCCAAGTTGCACGAGTTTTAAGCCTTGGCCTACATCCAAATTCCAATGAAGCTATTTTTATGGATTTTTATAGTTTTGATCCTTCTAAACCCTAATTCTATCCATTGTCATCTTTTTTTTTTTTTTAATCTAAAGAGCACATGTACTTAGGATTACAAAATATAAACGTTTAAACAGACATAATAAAAATATACGAATTAATAATTTTGAGTTCATATTTGTTTATCACTTTGTCTTGTTAAACTTTGTAACACCCTAGGCAAATCCCACATCGACAAAACACGGGAGAGATGCTGGGTTCATAAGTTGACAGTTCGTAACCCCTAGTGACACGTTTTAAAACCGTGAGGGCTTCTGCCCAGAGCGGACAATATCACTAGTGGGCCGGGCCGTTACATTTGGTATCAGAGCAGCTCCGCGTGCAACCTTGAACGATGGTGGGGCAAACCTCGGCCGAGACGCTAAGTCCCAATAGGGGGGTGGATTGTAACACCATATGCAAATCCCACATCGTAAAAACACGGGAGAGATCTTTGGGTTCATAAGTTGTGATTCGTATGTCACACCCGGCAGGGCCCAGCTCAAGCCCCTCTATGGGTGGCCTTCTTGCCGGCGTACCCTTCTAGAGGCGGACTGCGACTCATAGTCTTGTCGCTTTGTGGAATTAAATCCCTTCGCCTGCGAGCTAGGATTGAACCCTTATCACTCACGGATTTGCTTAGCCTCTCACCAATTGGTGCGGCTCAATTGGTGAGAGCAGCTCGCCGTGAGTGATAAGGGTTCGAATCTAACTGCGGCAGGATTTAATTCCAAAGCGACATTATGAGTCGCAGTCCGCTCTAGAATGCTGGCAAGAAGGCCACCATAGAGGGGCTTGAGCCTAAGCTGAGTGTGACAATAAAAATCGCCTTTTATTGTCACACCCGGCAGGGCTGACTCAAGCCCCTCTATGGGTGGCCTTCTTGCCAGTACCCTTCTAGAGGCCGGACTGCGACTCACAAGGTCTTGTCGCTTTGTGGAATTAAATCCCTTCGCCTGCGAGCTAGATTCGAACCCTTATCACTCACGGGTTTGCTTAGCCTCTCACCAATTGAGTGCGGCTCAATTGGTGAGCAGCTAAACCCGTGGTGATAAGGGTTCAATCCTAGCTGCAGGCGAATTTAATTCCACAAAGCGACAGATGAGTCGCAGTCCCGCCTCTGATCTGCGGCGCTAAGGCCACCCATAGAAAAGGAAGCCCTAAGCCGGGGTGTGACATCGTAACCCCTAGTGACGCGTTTTAAAACCGTGAGGGCTTCTGCCCAGAGCGGACAATATCACTAGTGGACCGGGCTGTTGCAAACTTAATATGTCATTCTAATAATTTTGAATTATTTTAACATTGCATGCAAACTTTTATGTGATCATACTTTCAAATTTCAACATATTAGTTAATTTAAATATTACTAAAATGCTAAAAATATGTTTTTTTTTTCTTGTTATTATCATTACATTAAGTAAATTAACCATCTTAGTTTTTACATTGTGTGCTCAAAGTGTAACGCCCTCACCATAGGTAGTCCGTACAATTTACTGTTCCGACGACTCGTATCTGTTCGGACAGTCAAAATGTCTGGAACTACACCTAAACTATAGTGAGGAGGTATAAATTAATGAAATAAATAAAAAAAAATATAGGAAAAATTTTGAGAAAAATAAATTAAAGTTTAGAGAATTTATAAATTGGTATAAAATAATAAAAATAACCCGATGAGTACCATGAAAGGCATTTTGGTCATTTTATCCCTAGAGGTGAATTTTGACTTAAATGTCAAATTAAAATTTGGAAATAGAATAATTAACATAAATTAATTTTATGAATTTGAATTTGGAAAATGGAAAGGGCAAGAAAAGAAAAGGAAAGAAAAGAAAAGAAAGGAAAATAAAAAGACTTATGGCATTTAAAGAAAAGAAAAAATAAACATGAAAATTTAAAACAAAATTAAGTACAATAAAAATATAAATATATAAAGCACAAGAGACAAAACCCACCTACTTTTCTCTCCATCTTCTTCCCCACTCTCCCTCTCTCTTGCCGTCCACCCTTGTGCTCCCTCTCCACCATTTTTGTCAAGCTTTCAAGCTTGATTTTCCAACTTCCACACACCAAAACTTATAGCTCCTTTACAAAAAATACTCCCTACACCTAAGGAAGCTTTAGATACCCATTTGAAGAAGAGAAATTGAAGTTTGGCAAGACACCCAAAAGGTTAGTGCACTAATCCCTCTTCTTCTCTTTATTAAACATGAAAAGCATGTTTAGCTAAGCATAAATACCATTAAAACAAAAAAAATCTAGAGGAAAGAACCCTTGAATTTTTGGCAGCCATGGAACTTGAAATTTATTGCTTTTAAGTGATGAAAAATGGTTCTATGAGAATGTGTAATTAGTTGAAATGTTTGGGTGTTTGATTGTGTAGTGTTTGTGTAAATTTGAAACTTTGAAAACTAGGGTTTGTGTAAATGTTGAGGACTTTGTGTAAGATGTTGAAATTGATCTATTGGGATGAGATTGTTGCTTATAGAAGTGTATTGCATGCAAATTGAAGTAAGGAAGTTGGAGGAGATTGAGTTTTGGAAGTGTCAATTTTCTGCAGGTTGTGTTTGTTGAGGGCAGTGTACATTTTAGGCCATAAATAAAATTGTGTGACCCCAATTGGTATGAGGCCAATTGGAGGTGAAACTAGACCCAAAATAGCCCATTTTCCATGAAGAAACCATGCCCCAATTCTGTCCAAAACTTGACCTAAATACTGCCCAAATTCGGATTTCCCTGCAACCCAGAAAATGACCAAATGAACAGTACGTGTTCATTTGGTCATAACTCTCTCTATACTGGTCCAAAAATCCTAAAATTTTAACCATGGAAAGTGTAGACATAGGGCTACACTTTTCATGAAGACCACTTAACCCAGTTTTGCCTTTAACCAAATCAAATGGTTAGCACAAGTTGGGTCACTGAAACTGCCAACCCAGAAAATGACCAAATGAACAGTACGTGTTCATTTGGTCATAACTCTCTCTATACTGGTCCAAAAATCCTAAAATTTTAACCATGGAAATTTTAGACATAGGGCTACACTTTTCATGAAGACCACTTAACCCAGTTTTGCCTTTAACCAAATCAAATTGTTAGCACAAGTTGGGTCACTGAAACTGCCAACCCAGAAAATGACCAAATGAACAGTACGTGTTCATTTGGTCATAACTCTCTCTATACTGGTCCAAAAATCCTAAAATTTTAACCATGGAAAGTTTAGACATAGGGCTACACTTTTCATGAAGACCACTTAACCCAGTTTTGCCTTTAACCAAATCAAATTGTTAGCACAAGTTGGGTCACTGAAACTGCCAACCCAGAAAATGACCAAATGAACAGTACGTGTTCATTTGGTCATAACTCTCTCTATACTGGTCCAAAAATCCTAAAATTTTAACCATGGAAATTTTAGATATAGGGCTACACTTTTCATGAAGACCACTTAACCCAGTTTTTCCTTTAACCAATTCAAATTGTTAGCACAAGTTGGGTCACTGAAACTGCCAACCCAGAAAATGTCCCAAAATACTATTCCTTTGGTATTTTGACCATAACTTGAGTTCTATAACCCCAAATTCAGTGATTCAAAAACTGAAATTCAAGTTTAAACATAGAGGAGCAATTGTTATGAAGGAAGTGTGACTAAATAGACATCCTAACCTAGTCAAATTCCTAGATAAATATAACACATCAACATGAACCTAAAGAAAGGTTCATGGGAAAAATGCTACCTATGAAAATTAAAATCCTCATAAGGATAATTAAATATTAAAAATGATATGAATATGTAAATTGGGACTAATTTCCTATTAATATGAAATTAATAGTACTAATGAACAGTACTAGAAAATAGTAACAGTGAATAGTGCTAAATTAATTAAAAATGTTTAATTGCCCATAGTATACCTTGACTTATTTATTTAGTTGGATAAATTGGTATACCAATTAGGGACTACAGATAGCAGTACTGCTTACCGAGAAAATCATGAACTGACAATATATGTCTGGTATGATTGTTCTACAGGCTATATGCCTACTTTATTTCTGGCTTTACAAGCTGTGAGCCTCGTGCGACGGTAACCTCGTGCACAGACGATATCTTTGGATAGACATATGGCTGTCTAACCAGTATACACCCGTACATCCAGCTTTTATAATTTGTTATAGGTTTTCTTGGGCACTAAAAAAAAAAAAAAATAAATAAATAAATAAATAATTAAGACTTAAAATACAATAAGTAATCATAAAAGATCCCAATAATGTTAATTATTTCCAAAGAGCAATAAAAATGTAAAATACCCAGAAATTATGAGTTGCATATATTATTTCAAATTATTAAATTATTGTTATTATAAATTATGCACCACTAAGCGTTATGCTTAGCGCGTTGGTTTTCCATCGCGTAGGTACTGGAGATCAGACGCGGCGACCGATGGTACAGCGATGAGCTTTGATCAGATCTGCCATTGTCCAGAGTCACCTCACCGGTCTGTTATATTTTGGTAGGGCCCATGTATAGACTAGTATTTTGGTTCATTATGTTTAGTCATGATGTAATTACTAGTTTATGATGTATTTCATTTTGGACTTGTAATTAAACTTTGAGATTGAAATGAAAACTTGTAATTTATTATCTATGAATTTCTATATGAATGCAATAGATAATACTTCATTTTGAGATCTCATAAATAATTGTAAATGATATGATACATGAGAATATGATATGGAAATGTGTAAAATGAATATGAACATGTTAACAGGTGATTAGTGGAATCCGCCAGATGCTAATAAATAAGGGAGGCTCTGTTCGGGTCTCCACAGAAATACTATATAAAAAAAAAAAAAAATTTCTACACATAGAATACATGTTTTAAATGACATAAAAGTTTACAATAGATATGATAAAACAAGATAGGGTGCTCAGACCGAATGTGGTACTTCTTGCTTGGCTATCTTGTAGACGGGTAAGGGTGTCAAATTTAGTGGTATCAGAGCCAGGTTTAGGCGGTCCTAGACCTAGATAGATAGAAAGAAATAGTTGCATCACTTTCATGGGCCTTTAAATATAGTCGAGGTGACACTAATGCAGATCTGTTCTTTATGCATTTTATAGGATCGATGGCATCGATCCTTGAGCACGGACCTCAGGACCGATAGAGGAGGAAGTAGAGAGTCACGCACCTTTGCTCCTAGTCGGGAGAAGTGGTAGTAGAGCGAGTCATCTCGAGTGCGTGAGTAGGGCACAAAGGGCCTTCTATGAGCAGATGACACGGTGTTCCATCGATTCGCGGAGCCATTCCACGACCACCTCCACCTCCACGGCCACGGCCACGGCCACCTCGGCTCCACGGCCACGACCCACGCCACCACCACCACCACCACATGCGACCACCTCCACCCCACAGCGCAACCTATACACAGATCTCCACTAGAGAGCTGCGAAAGTATGGGGCGATTGACTTCAGTAAGAGGATGATGATCCAGTGCAGAGTATTGGTGGAGAGGGCAGAGAGGGTATTGCAGCGGTTGCATTGCACCCAGGCGGCGGTTGGAGTGTACTCTATCAACGCTCTGAGGAGGATGCATATAGATGGTGGGTAGCGATATCTAGAAATGTCTGACTGCACAGATCACACAGGAGTTCTTTACGGCTGAATTGAGAAAAAATACATCGATCATGTGTACTTGGAGGCGAGAAGAAGAGAATTCACACCTTGAGGCAGAGCGATTGTGATCTCGAATATGAGCGAGAATTCGTGAGACTTAGCGAATATGCATTGGAGTTGATGCCAACAGAGGTTCATAAATGCAGAAGATTTGAGGATGGGTGAATGACAACATCAGTTGATAGTGACATCTCACCACTTCACGATTTCTCTCTGTTGATAGCATCACCCTTGATGTGGAGAGAGTCGAAATGAAGAAGCGATCCAGAAAGGATAGGCAGCGCAAGAGGGTTACAGTGCAGTCGGTCAGGTTCAGCGACACGGGTAGTAAGAGACCCAAGGTGTCTCGAGTCGGACTCAAGGTCGGGGCAAGAAAGCGAAGTCTCGGTTTGCTCCAAGGAGAGGAGGAGGACAATTTGGTGCATCAGTGGGTAGTTCACCAGGTGCAGTTACACGGGGATCAGCCCCACCACCTGCTTGTGTACATTGTGGTAGACCCCACAGAGGAGAGTGCAGTTGTTGTGGTGGATGTTTGGATGTGGGTCTACGGATCACTTCTGAAGGATTGTCCATAGAGGAACACTAGTGCTCCCCTTTGCTCCACCTCGGATGGAGAGGTGCGCCCAGCGGCACGGAGGGTAGGAGACTGCGAGGCTGATATAGCGGCACATCACGAGGCCTACTGCGAGAGGCAGTCGAGGCGGGAGATTAGGGTAGCACCTCGTGCTTATGCCATGAGCTCGAGATGAGCGAGCCGGTGATGTCATTAGAGGTACATTTTCTTTTTATGATCTGCTAGTATGTGCATTGATTGATCCGGGTTCCACACATTCATATGTGTGCATCACACCACCAATTGATAGAGGGGTACAAGTAGAGGAGCTAGAGGAGGACATACAAGTCACAAACCCTTTAGGCCATAGTGTCATGGTGAAAAAGGTCTACAAGGGTTGTCCTCTGAAAACACAAGGGTATGAGTTTTTAGCTGACTTGATTGAGCTACCATTCCATGAGTTCGATGTGATATTAGGTATGGACTGGTTATCACGTCATCAGGCGATGGTAGATTGTCGGCTAAAGAGGATGTCACTCTGAGGCAGTAGATGGGGATGTGATTACGGTTGTGGGTGAAGGCAGGTTGTCTTTCCACCATCATATCAGCCACAACAGCCAGAAGATTGATAAGAAAGGGCTGTGAGGCTTTCTTAGCACATGTGGTTGATACTAGGAAGACTAGCCCAAGCATGCAGGAGATCCCCACTGTATGTGATTTTCCGGATGTGTTTCCGGAAGAGTTGTCGGGTTTGCCACCCAATAGAGAAGTGGAGTTTGCTATAGAGGTTATGCTGATCTTGCACCAATGTCCATTGCTCCATATAGGATGGCACCTCTTTGAGCGAGAGAGTTGAAAGTTCGATTCACGAGAGCTACTAGACAAAGGCTTCATACGCCTAGTGTGTCACAGGAGCACCGTGCTATTTGTGAAGAAGAAGGGCGGTACCCTTGGCTATGTATAGACTACTGGCGGTGAATAAGGTATTGTGAAAAACAAATACCCTTTACCTAGGGTAGATGACCTATTTGATCGATTGAGGAGCTGGAGTATTCTCCAAGATAGATCTTAGATCGGACTATCACCCGATTGAGAGTGAAGGAGACAGATGTTCCTAAAGCGCTTTCAGGACCCGGTATGGACACTATGAGTTCCTAGTGATGCCATTTGGGCTAACAAATGCACCAGCAGCTTTCATGGACCTAATGAACCGCATCTTTCATCCCTACTTGGATCGGTTTGTTGTAGTCTTTATAGATGATATCTTGGTGTATTCTAAGAACCGGGAAGAGCATGATGAACACCTGAGAGTAGTACTACAGACACTGCGAGAAAAGCAGTTGTATGCCAAGTTATCCAAGTGTGACTTCTGGTTGGATGAGATATCCTTTCTTGGACACATTGTGTCAGCAGATGGAATCAGGGTAGATCCAAGGAAGATTGAAGCAATAGTTAAATGGAAGCCTCCCAAAAATGTAACAGAAGTCAGAAGCTTTTTGGGGTTAGCTGGATACTACTGAGAGATTTGTGAAGGATTTTCCCTTATAAGCATTGCCCAGACTAAGTTCTTGCATAAGAATGCAAAGTTTGACTGGAATGAAAAATGTCAAACCAGTTTTGAGAAGCTAAAGGCTATGCTTACAGAAGCTCCAGTGTTGACACAGCCAGAGTCAGAGAAAGACTATGTGATCTATAGTGATGCCTCTCACAATGGGCTTGGGTGTGTTCTAATGCATGAAGGGAAAGTAGTTGCCTATGCTTCTAGACAACTAAGGCCACATGAAAAGAACTACCCAACTCATGATCTGGAATTGGCGGCAATAATATTTGCATTGAAGATATGGAGGCATTACCTATATGGTGAGAAATGTTACATCTACACTGATCACAAGAGTCTAACGTACTTGCCAACTCAGAAGGAACTCAATCTGAGACAGAGGAGATGGATTGAATTCCTTAAAGACTATGACTGTGTGATCGACTACCATCACAGGAAAGCAAATATAGTGGTGGCGCCCTAGCAGGAAGTCCATGATGGCTTTGAGAGCATTGAATGCTCGACTATCTTTAGCACAGGATGGGGTACTTTTGGCTGAGTTGTGTGTAAAGCCAAGTTTGTTACAGCAAATACAAAGAGGCACAGTTAAGGGATGAAAAGTTGCTAACTGTTATGGGCAGAACTCAAGAGGAAGGAGGCGATTATGAGTTGAAAGGAGATGGGTGCACATACTATAAAGGCGAGAATATGTGTACCAAGAGATGAGGAGGCGAAGAAGAATATCTTAAAGAGGCGCCTGATAGCTTCCATGCTATGCACCCAGGAAGTACCAAGATGTACCAAGACACGAAAACACATTATTGGTGGCTGGAATGAAGAAAGAGATTGGTGATTTTGTGACTAGATGTTTGACATGCCCAGCGAGTTAAGTGAGCATCGAGTTCCATCGAGTTGTTGCAACCTATATCCATACGAGAATGGAAATGGGACCGCATTACCATGGATTTTGTGTGGGCTACCATTGACACGGAGGAAGCATGATACTATATGGGTGATTGTGGATAGATTGACCAAGTCGGCTCATTTCCTACCGATTAGAACCAGTACTCATTAGAGAGATTTGCGAAATTTACATAGATGAGATAGTCAGGCTACATGGAGTGCCAACATCGATCATATCGGCCGAGACCGAGATTTACTTGAGGTTTTGGAAGAGGCTACGAGAGTCTTTAGGCACTCGACTACACTTGATGCGGCTTTTCATCCACAGACGGATGGGCCGATCGAGCGGGTGATTCGGTAACCCTTAGAACCTAGTAAATTATTATAAATGTTAAAAGACTACTAAAAATGACATGAATCACATAATAGGTATTGGAGGATATGTTGAGAAGTGCATCATTGATTTTGAAGGAAGTTGGGAGAAGTATCTTCCTTTGGTAGAGTTTGCTTACAACAACGACTACCAAGCCGATATAAAAATGGCTCCATATGAGCGTTGTATGGGAGGAGATGTAGAACTCCCTTATCTTTGGACAGAAATGGGTGAGGAGAAAATAGTGGGCCCAGATTTAGTAGAGCAGACAGAGGAAAAAGTGAAACTCATCGAGACAATTTGAAGGTCGCCTTGGGCGGACAGAAGTCATATGCGACACGAGGAGAAAGGATATAGAGTATGAGGTTGGCGAGAAGGTGTTTCTAAAGGTATCACCTTGGAAAAAGTGCTAAGATTTGGTAAAAGGGTAAGTTGAGCCCTAGGTTTATTGGTCCATACGATGTCATTGGCGTGTGGGTCCGATAGCCTCTGAGCTAGCTTTACCACTGGCTGGACAAGATCCACGGTGTATTCCATGTGTCGATGCTCGGGAGATCTGGATCAGATCCTTCACATGTCATTTCAGCAGAGGAGATAATTGTGCAACCTGATTTGACATATGAAGAAGAACCAGTTAGAATCTTGGCACGGGAAGTGAAAGAACTCAGAAATAAGAGGATCCCACTAGTGAAAGTCTTGTGGAGACACCACAACACGGAAGAAGCAACATGGGAGAGCGAGGAGACGATGAGGCAGCAATTCCCTCAGCTCTTCACATTAGGTAAATTTCGAGGACGAAATTTCTATTAGAGAGGAAGAATTGTAACGCCCTCACCATAGGTAGTCCGTACAATTTACTGTTCCGACGACTCGTATCTGTTCGGACAGTCAAAATGTCTGGAACTACACCTAAACTATAGTGAGGAGGTGTAAATTAATGAAATAAATAAAAAAAAATATAGGAAAAATTTTGAGAAAAATAAATTAAAGTTTAGAGAATTTATAAATTGGTATAAAATAATAAAAATAACCCGATGAGTACCATGAAAGGCATTTTGGTCATTTTATCCCTAGAGGTGAATTTTGACTTAAATGTCAAATTAAAATTTGGAAATAGAATAATTAACATAAATTAATTTTATGAATTTGAATTTGGAAAATGGAAAGGGCAAGAAAAGAAAAGGAAAGAAAAGAAAAGAAAGGAAAATAAAAAGACTTATGGCATTTAAATAAAAGAAAAAATAAACATGAAAATTTAAAACAAAATTAAGTACAATAAAAATATAAATATATAAAGCACAAGAGACAAAACCCACCTACTTTTCTCTCCATCTTCTTCCCCACTCTCCCTCTCTCTTGCCGTCCACCCTTGTGCTCCCTCTCCACCATTTTTGTCAAGCTTTCAAGCTTGATTTTCCAAGCTTCCACACACCAAAACTTATAGCTCCCTTTACAAAAAATACTCCCTACACCCTAAGTAAGCTTTAGATAACAATTTGAAGAAGAGAAATTGAAATTTGGCAAGAAACCCAATAAGGTTAGTGCACTAATCCCTCTTCTTCTCTTTATTAAACATGAAAAGCATGTTTAGCTAAGCATAAATACCATTAAAACAAAAAGAAAATCTAGAGGAAAGAACCCTTGAATTTTTGGCAGCCATGGAACTTGAAATTTATTGCTTTTAAGTGATGAAAAATGGTTCTATGAGAATGTGTAATTAGTTGAAATGTTTGGGTGTTTGATTGTGTAGTGTTTGTGTAAATTTGAAACTTTGAAAACTAGGGTTTGTGTAAATGTTGAGGACTTTGTGTAAGATGTTGAAATTGATCTATTGGGATGAGATTGTTGCTTATAGAAGTGTATTGCATGCAAATTGAAGTAAGGAAGTTGGAGGAGATTGAGTTTTGGAAGTGTCAATTTTCTGCAGGTTGTGTTTGTTGAGGGCAGTGTACATTTTAGGCCATAAATAAAATTGTGTGACCCCAATTGGTATGAGGCCAATTGGAGGTGAAACTAGACCCAAAATAGCCCATTTTCCATGAAGAAACCATGCCCCAATTCTGTCCAAAACTTGACCTAAATACTGCCCAAATTCGGATTTCCCTGCAACCCAACCCAGAAAATGACCAAATGAACAGTACGTGTTCATTTGGTCATAACTCTCTCTATACTGGTCCAAAAATCCTAAAATTTTAACCATGGAAAGTGTAGACATAGGGCTACACTTTTCATGAAGACCACTTAACCCAGTTTTGCCTTTAACCAAATCAAATTGTTAGCACAAGTTGGGTCACGGAAACTGCCAACCCAGAAAATGACCAAATGAACAGTACGTGTTCATTTGGTCATAACTCTCTCTATACTGGTCCAAAAATCCTAAAATTTTAACCATGGAAATTTTAGACATAGGGCTACACTTTTCATGAAGAACACTTAACCCAGTTTTGCCTTTAACCAAATCAAATTGTTAGCACAAGTTGGGTCACTGAAACTGCCAACCCAGAAAATGACCAAATGAACAGTACATGTTCATTTGGTCATAACTCTCTCTATACTGGTCCAAAAATCCTAAAATTTTAACCATGGAAAGCTTAGACATAGGGCTACACTTTTCATGAAGACCACTTAACCCAGTTTTGCCTTTAACCAAATCAAATTGTTAGCACAAGTTGGGTCACTGAAACTGCCAACCCAGAAAATGACCAAATGAACAGTACGTGTTCATTTGGTCATAACTCTCTCTATACTGGTCCAAAAATCCTAAAATTTTAACCATGGAAAGTTTAGATATAGATCAATTTGACGAGGAAGGACAAGAAAATTACTAGAAAAGGAATGAGATTCTTAATTAGGATAAGTGTTCTTCTTCCTATTTTTACCATTTTATTTAGATTTAGTGTGTATCATTATTATTGTTATTATTTTAGAGATCTTATAAATTTTAGAGACAACTCTAATATAATTGAATTAAATTAATTATTATTATTATTATTATTATTATTATTATTATTATTATTATTATTATATTTATCGTTTTATTTGTGCCCATTACAGTTATTATTTAATCCTTTAATTCTCTCCGTCCAAAACATTTGCAATTTATTTTAATTTAAATATAACTTAAAATAATTTAAATTTAGATAATTTTAAAAAATTAAAAACTTAATTAAAGGTCAATCGAATGACTCATATGAGTAGATAAATTGAATAAATTTTAATTTTAATTCAAAAATTAAATTAATATTTTTTTAAATAAGCAATATTGATTTAGAATGACAATTGATAAAATATAAAAAAATCTTGTATAAAATAATTTAATTAATAATTTATTAATAAGTTTCCAAAAATAATTTGAAACACGTGGTGTCACACCCCGGCTTAGGGGGCCCCAGCTCAAGCCCCTCTATGGGTGGCCTTCTTGCCAGCGTACCCTTCTAGAGGCCGGACTTGCGACTCACAAGGTACTGTCCGCTTTGTGGAAATTAAATCCCTTAAGCCTGCGAGCTAGGATTCGAACCCTTATCACTCACGGTTTTGCTTAGCCTCTCACCAATTGGTGCGGCTCAATTGGTAAGAAAGCAGTAAGCGTGGTGATATGGGTTGAATCTAACTCTACAACAAGTTAACTCCACCAAAGCGGGACGATCTTGTTGAGTGCGGGCGCTCTAGAAATCTGTGGCAAAACCACCATAGAAAGGCTTAGCTGAACTAGCAGTGTGTTTAATAAAGCGCCTTTTATTGTCACACCGGCTTAGGGGCCTGACTCAAGCCCCTCTGGGTGGCCTTCTTGCGGCGTGCCCTTCTAGAGGCACGCAACTCAAATCGATCTTGTCGCTTTGGTGGAGTTAATCCCTTGGCCTTGCGAGCTAGGATTGAACCCATATCACCTCACGGTTTTACTCGCCTCTTACCAATTGGTGCGGCTCAATTGGTAGAAAGCAGTGGTGATATGGTTCGAATCTAACTGCGGCGAAGATTTAATTCCACAAGCGGGACGATAATGATCGCAGTCGGCCTCTGAAAAAATCTGTGCAAACTTTCCATAGAAGGCTGAAGTGTGACTAATAAAGCGCCTTTTTATTGTCACACCCGGCAGGGGCCCCGACTCAAGCCCCTCTATGGGTGGCCTTCTTGCGGCGTGCCCTTCTGAGGGCACGCAACTCAAATCGATCTTGTCGCTTTGGTGGAGTTAATCCCTTGGCCTTGCGAGCTAGGATTGAACCCATATCACCTCACGGTTTTACTGCCTCTTACCAATTGAGCTGACTCAATTGATGAGAAAGCAAGCTCGTGGTGATAAGTTGAATCCTAACTGCGGCAAGGATTTAATTTCCACAAAGCGGACGTTGCCAATGATCGCAGTCAGGCCTCTAGAAATCTGTAAAAGGCCACCATAGAAGGCTTAGAACTAAACGTGGTGTGACAATAAAAAAAAAATTTCTACACATAGAATACATGTTTTTAAATGACATAAAAAAAGTTTACAATAGATATGATAAAACAAGATAGGGTGCTCCGGCACCGAATGTGGTACTTCTTGCTCGACTATACTGTAGACGGGTAAGGGGTGTCACATTTAGTGGTATCAGAGCAGAGGTTTAGGCGGTCCTAGACCTAGATAGATAGAAAGAAATAGTTGCATCACTTGCATGGGCCTTTAAATAGAGTCGAGGTGACACTAATGCAGATCTGTTCTTTGTCTGCTTTATAGGATCGATGGCATCTGATCCTTCAGAGCACGGACCTCCGAGACCGATAGAGGAGGAAGTAGAGAGTCACGCACCTGCTCCTAGTCGGGGGAGAAGTGGTAGTAGAGCAGAGTCATCTCGAGGTACTGTGAGTAGGGCACAGCAGGCCTTCTATGAACAGATGACACAGCTGTTCCGTCAATTCGCCGGAGCCATTCCACAGCCACAGCCACAGCCACAACCACCTCCACCTCCACAGCCACAGCCACAGCCACAGCCACCTCCACCTCCACAGCCACAGCCACCACCACCACCACCACCTGTACAGCCACCTCCACCCCCACAGCCACAACCTATACACAGATCTCTACTAGAGAGACTGCGAAAGTATGGGGCAATTGATTTTAGAGGTAAGAGGGATGATGATCCAGCCGCAGCAGAGTATTGGTTGGAGAGGACAGAGAGGGTACTGCGGTTACCTTGCACCCAGGAGCGGCGGTTGAGTGTGCTCACATCACTGAGGAGGATGCCTATAGATGGTGGGTGACAATATCTAGAGTGGTACAGCCTGCACAGATCACTTGGAATTTCTTTCTGGCTGAATTCAGAAAGAAATACATCAGTCATGTGTACTTGGAGGCCAGAAGGAGAGAATTCACGGCAGAGACAGCGGTGGCGATCTCTGAATATGAGAGAGAATTCGTGAGACTTAGTGAATATGCATTGGAGTTGATGCCTACAGAGGTTAATAAGTGTAGAAGCTTTGAGGATGGACTGAATGACAACATCAGGTTGATAGTGACATCTCACCACTTCACAGATTTCTCTCTATTGGTAGCATCAGCCCTTGATGTGGAGAGAGTCAGAAATGAAGAGCAGTCTAGAAAGGATAGGCAACGCAAAAGAGGACACAGGCGGGGCGATTGAGTGCACCAGCTACTAGTAGTAAGAAGCATAAGGGTTCACAGAGCCAGACACAAGGCCAGAGGGGCCAGTCTGGAGTATCTATAGCTAGTTCCCCGGGTACAGTAATAAGAGAATCAATTTCAGTGCCAGAATGTACCCACTGTGGCAGGATACACAGAGGGGAGTGTCATTGTTGGTAGTGGATGTTTGGATGTGGGTCTACAGATCATTTTATATGAAGTTGTCCACGAGTGCTCCCACTACACTACCACCGATCGAGAGGTCCGCCTGACAAGTGCAAAGGGGTAGAAGAACTGTGAGACCTGAAACAGCTGGTGCATCACAGAGGGCTTCTGAGACTACAGAACGGCCCGAGGCTGGAGTAGCACCCCGTGTGTACGCTATGGCTCGAGAGGAGCCAAATCTGGTAGACATTATCAGAGGTACATTTCCTAATTATAATACCTTTAAGTATGCATTGATAGACCCTAATTATATTCACCCCTATATATACATCGTATCTTCTATTAAAAAGAGGATACCGAGAGATGGGTTAGAAGATGACATGCTTGTCACTAACCCTTTGAACCATAAGGTTATGGTAGATTATCAACCAAAAAGGATCGTATCAAAGATAATAGATGGAAATGAGAAGGAGGCTGTATATGAGATGAAAGAAGATGAGTACAGAACTGGTTGAAAAAAAAAAAAAAGAAAGAGTTAGTCTATTGGGATTATACCATGGTGACTATACAATGCTCTTGATGTTTGTACTGTAAGCTGCAGATTACAGTACCGACTTGGGACTATTGTGTAGAGCTACGTATTTCCAATAGTAAATCAAGATAAGGATAAGATTGTAGAACTAGGATTAATAAGACAGACTAAAGAAAAAGTAAAATATTATAATACAAAAAGGGAAAAAGATAAGGAGATAGCGGTCCCTCGATTATTTATACTGTGTAAATTTCGAGGACGAAATTTTATTAGAGGGGAAGAATTGTAACGCCCTCACCATAGGTAGTCTGTACATTTACTGTTCTGACGACTCATGTCTGCTCGGACAGTCAAAATATCTGGAACTACACCTAAACTATAGTGAGGAGGCATAAATTGAAGAAATAAATGTTAAGAAAATATAGGAAAAATGTAGAAAAAAAAATAAATTAAAGTTTAGAGAATTTATAAATTGATACCAAAAGTAATAAAAATAACCCAATATGCACTACTAAGGGCATTTTGGTCATTTCACCCCCAAAGGTGAATTTTGACCTAAATGTCAAAATAAAAAAAAATTAGAAAATAAAATAATTAACATTAATTAAAATTTATGAAATAGATTAGGAAAATGAGAAGAGAAAAGAAAAGAAAAGAAAAGAAAGGAAAAGAAAAGAAAAGAAAAGAAAAGGCTTAGGAAAATTCAAAAAAAAAAATGTATATAAATAGGCACTAGAGGACAAACTCCCACCCACTTCCATCTTCTTCCTCCATTTCTTCTCTCTCTCTTTCCCTCATTTCCTCCATTGTTGTCAAGCTTCCAAGCTTGATTTTCCAAGCTTCTACCCATCAAAACCTTTAGCACCCTTCACAAAAAATACTCCCCACTCCATAAGGAAGCCATAGATACCCATAAGAAGCAAGAAAGTTGAGGTTTGGGAAGCTCAAGTAAGGTTAGTGCACTAATCCCTCTTCTTCTCTTTATTAAACATGAAAAGCATGTTTAGCTAAGCATAAATACTATTAAAACAAAAAGAAAATCTAGAGAAAAGAACCCTTGAATTTTTGGCAGCCATGGAACTTGAAGTTTATTGCTTTTAAGTGATGAAAAATGGTTCCATGAGAATGTGTAATTAATTGAAATGTTTGGGTGTTTGATTGTGTAAATTTGAAACTTTGAAAACTAGGGTTTGAGTAAATGTTGGGGACTTTGTGTAAAATGTTGAAATTGATCTATTGGGATGAGATTGTTGCTTATAGAAGTGTATTACATGCAAATTGAAGTAAGGAAGTTGGAGGAGATTGAGTTTTGGAAGTGTCAATTTTCTGCAGGTTGTGTTTGTTGAGGACAGTGTACATTTTAGGCCATAAATAAAATTGTGTGACCCCAATTGGTATGAGGCCAATTGGAGGTGAAACTAGACCCAAAATAGCCCATTTTCCATGAAGAAACCATGCCCCAATTCTGTCCAAAACTTGACCTAAATACTGCCCAAATTCGGATTTCCCTGCAACCCAACCCAGAAAATGACCAAATGAACAGTACGTGTTCATTTGGTCATAACTCTCTCTATACTGGTCCAAAAATCCTAAAATTTTAACCATGGAAAGTTTAGACATAGGGCTACACTTTTCATGAGACCACTTAACCCAGTTTTGCCTTTAACCAAATCAAATTGTTAGCACAAGTTGGGTCACTGAAACTGCCAACCCAGAAAATGACCAAATGAACAGTACGTGTTCATTTGGTCATAACTCTCTCTATACTGGTCCAAAAATCCTAAAATTTTAACCATGGAAAGTTTAGACATAGGGCTACACTTTTCATGAAGACCACTTAACCCAGTTTTGCCTTTAACCAAATCAAATTGTTAGCACAAGTTGGGTCACTGAAACTGCCAACCCAGAAAATGACTAAATGAACAGTACGTGTTCATTTGGTCATAACTCTCTCTATACTGGTCCAAATGACCTAAAATTTTAACCATGGAAAGTTTAGACATAGGGCTACACTTTTCATGAAGACCACTTAACCCAGTTTTGCCTTTAACCAATTCAAATTGTTAGCACAAGTTGGGTCACTGAAACTGCCAACCCTGAAAATGTCCCAAAATACTATTCCTTTGGTATTTTGACCATAACTTGAGTTCTATAATCCCAAATTCAGTGATTCAAAAACTGAAATTCAAGTTTAAACATAGAGGAGCAATTGTTATGAAGGAAGTGTGACTAAATAGACATCCTAACCTAGTCAAATTCCTAGATAAATATAACACATCAACATGAACCTAAAGAAAGGTTCATGGGAAAAATGCTATCTATGAAAATTAAAATCCTCATAAGGATAATTAAATATTAAAAATGATATGAATATGTAAATTGGGACTAATTTCCTATTAATATGAAATTAATAGTACTAATGAACAGTACTAGAAAATAGTAACAGTGAATAGTGCTAAATTAATTAAAAATGTTTAATTGCCCATAGTATACCTAGACTTATTTATTTAGTTGGATAAATTGGTATACCAATTAGGGACTACAGATAGCAGTACTGCCTACCGAGAAAATCATGAACTGACAATATATGTCTGGTATGATTGTTCTACAGGCTATATGCCTACTTTATTTCTGGCTTTACAAGCCTGACAGCGGGCCTCGTGCCCGACAGCTGGCCTCGTGCCTGACAGACGTATACTGGATAGACATATGGCTGTCTAACCAGTATACACCCGTACATCCAGCTTTTATAATTTGTTATAGGTTTTCTTGGGCACTGAAAAAAAAAATTAATTAAGACTTAAAATACAATAAGT
The DNA here is from genome assembly GCF_030052815.1 of Hevea brasiliensis. Classification (NCBI taxonomy): domain Eukaryota; kingdom Viridiplantae; phylum Streptophyta; class Magnoliopsida; order Malpighiales; family Euphorbiaceae; genus Hevea; species Hevea brasiliensis. The sequence continues at coordinate 23,408,110 of NC_079506.1, forward strand.
AATCATAAAAGATCCCAATAATGTTAATTATTTCCAAAGAGCAATAAAAATGTAAAATACCCAGAAATTATGAGTTGCATATATTATTTCAAATTATTAAATTATTGTTATTATAAATTATGCACCACTAAGCGTTATGCTTAGCGCGTTGGTTTTCCATCGCGTAGGTACTGGAGATCAGCCGCATCAATCCCAGCAACCGCAGCAGCAGCATCAGTAGTGCACTGACAGAGCTTTGATCAGATCTGCCATTGTCCAGAGTCACCTCATCGGTCTTTTGTATTTTGGTAGGGCCCATGTATAGACTAGTATTTTGGTTCATTATGTTTAGGCATGATGTAATTACTAGTTTATGATGTATTTCATTTTGGACTTGTAATTAAACTTTGAGATTGAAATGAAAACTTGTAATTTATTATCTATGAATTTCTATATGAATGCAATAGATAATACTTCATTTTGAGATCTCATAAATAATTGTAAATGATATGATACATGAGAATATGATATGGAAATGTGTAAAATGAATATGAACATGTTAACAGGTGATTAGTGGAATCCGCCATATGCTAATAAATAAGGGAGGCTCTGTCCGGGTCTCCACAGAAATAAGATATAAAAAAAAAAAAAAAATTTCTACACATAGAATACATGTTTTTAAATGACATAAAAAAGTTTACAATAGATATGATAAAACAAGATAGGGTGCTCCGGCACCGAATGTGGTACTTCTTGCTCGGCTATACTGTAGACGGGTAAGGGGTGTCACATTTAGTGGTATCAGAGCAGAGGTTTAGGCGGTCCTAGACCTAGATAGATAGAAAGAAATAGTTGCATCACTTGCATGGGCCTTTAAATAGAGTCGAGGTGACACTAATGCAGATCTGTTCTTTGTCTGTTTTATAGGATCGATGGCATCTGATCCTTCAGAGCACGGACCTCCGAGACCGATAGAGGAGGAAGTAGAGAGTCACGCACCTGCTCCTAGTCGGGGGAGAAGTGGTAGTAGAGCAGAGTCATCTCGAGGTACTGTGAGTAGGGCACAGCAGGCCTTCTATGAACAGATGACACAGCTGTTCCGTCAATTCGCCGGAGCCATTCCACAGCCACAGCCACAGCCACAACCACCTCCACCTCCACAGCCACAGCCACAGTCACAGCCACCTCCACCTCCACAGCCACAGCCACAGCCACCACCACCACCACCACCTGTACAGCCACCTCCACCCCCACAGCCACAACCTATACACAGATCTCTACTAGAGAGACTGCGAAAGTATGGGGCAATTGATTTTAGAGGTAAGAGGGATGATGATCCAGCCGCAGCAGAGTATTGGCTGGAGAGGACAGAGAGGGTATCGGTTAGCTGCACTGCACCCAGGCAGCGGTTGGAGTGTGCTCACACCGCTCTGAGGAGGATGCCTATAGATGGTGGGTGACAGTATCTAGAGTGGTACAGCCTGCACAGATCACTTGGGATTTCTTTCTGGCTGAATTCAGAAAGAAATACATCAGTCATGTGTACTTGGAGGCCAGAAGAAGAGAATTCCTGGCACTGAGACAGAGGCAGCTGACAGTCTCTGAATATGAGTGAGAATTCGTGAGACTTAGCGAATATGCATTGGAGTTGATGCCAACAGAGGTTCATAAATGCAGAAGGTTTGAGGATGGACTAAATGACAACATTAGGTTGATAGTGACATCTCACCACTTCACAGATTTCTCTCTATTGGTAGCATCAGCCCTTGATGTGGAGAGAGTTAGAAATGAAGAGCAGTCCAGAAAGGATAGGCAACGCAAGAGAGGACCTGGACAGGGCCAGTTTAGTGCACCAGCTACTAGTAGTAAGAAGCATAAGGGTTCACAGAGCCAGACACAAGGCCAGAAGGGCCAGTTTGGAGTATCTATAGCTAGTTCCCCGGGTACACTAATAAGAGAATCAATTTCAGTGCCAGAATGTACCCACTGTGGCAGGATACACAGAGGGGAGTGTCGACTGTTGACTGGTGGATGTTTCAGATGTGGGTCTACGGATCATTTCATACGAAGTTGTCCACAGGGGAGTGCTCCCACTACACTACCACCGACTGAGAGGTCTGCCCCGACAGTGCAAAGGGGTAGAAGAACTGTGAGACCTGAAACAGCTGGTGCATCACAGAGGGCTTCTGAGACTACAGAACGGCCCGAGGCTGGAGTAGCACCCCGTGTGTACGCTATGGCTCGAGAGGAGCCAAATCTGGTAGACATTATCAGAGGTACATTTCCTAATTATAATACCTTTAAGTATGCATTGATAGACCCTAATTATATTCACCCCTATATATACATCGTATCTTCTATTAAAAAGAGGATACCGAGAGATGGGTTAGAAGATGACATGCTTGTCACTAACCCTTTGAACCATAAGGTTATGGTAGATTATCAACCAAAAAGGATCGTATCAAAGATAATAGATGGAAATGTTATATTTATCTAGGAATTTGACTAGGTTAGGATGTCTATTTAGTCACACTTCCTTCATAACAATTGCTCCTCTATGTTTAAACTTGAATTTCAGTTTTTTGAATCACTGAATTTGGGATTATAGAACTCAAGTTATGGTCAAAATACCAAAGGAATAGTATTTTGGGACATTTTCTGGGTTGGCAGTTTCAGTGACCCAACTTGTGCTAACAATTTGAATTGGTTAAAGGCAAAACTGGGTTAAGTGGTCTTCATGAAAAGTGTATCCCTATGTCTAAACTTTCCATGGTTAAAATTTTAGGTCATTTGGACCAGTATAGAGAGAGTTATGACCAAATGAACACGTACTGTTCATTTGGTCATTTTCTGGGTTGGCAGTTTCAGTGACCCAACTTGTGCTAACAATTTGATTTGGTTAAACGCAAAACTGGATTAAGTGGTCTTCATGAAAAGTGTAGCCCTATGTCTAAACTTTCCATGGTTAAAATTTTAGGATTTTTGGACCAGTATAGAGAGAGTTATGACCAAATGAACACGTACTGTTCATTTGGTCATTTTCTGGGTTGGCAGTTTCAGTGACCCAAATTGTGCTAACAATTTGATTTGGTTAAAGGCAAAACTGGGTTAAGTGGTCTTCATGAAAAGTGTAGCCCTATGTCTAAACTTTCCATGGTTAAAATTTTAGGATTTTTGGACCAGTATAGAGAGAGTTATGACCAAATGAACACGTACTGTTCATTTGGTCATTTTCTGGGTTGGGTTGCAGGGAAATCCGAATTTGGGCAGTATTTAGGTCAAGTTTTGGACAGAATTGGGGCATGGTTTCTTCATGGAAAATGGGCTATTTTGGGTCTAGTTTCACCTCCAATTGGCCTCATACCAATTGGGGTCACACAATTTTATTTATGGCCTAAAATGTACACTGTCCTCAACAAACACAACCTGCAGAAAATTGACACTTCCAAAACTCAATCTCCTCCAACTTCCTTACTTCAATTTGCATGTAATACACTTCTATAAGCAACAATCTCATCCCAATAGATCAATTTCAACATTTTACACAAAGTCCCCAACATTTACTCAAACCCTAGTTTTCAAAGTTTCAAATTTACACAATCAAACACCCAAACATTTCAATTAATTACACATTCTCATGGAACCATTTTTCATCACTTAAAAGCAATAAACTTCAAGTTCCATGGCTGCCAAAAATTCAAGGGTTCTTTTCTCTAGATTTTCTTTTTGTTTTAATAGTATTTATGCTTAGCTAAACATGCTTTTCATGTTTAATAAAGAGAAGAAGAGGGATTAGTGCACTAACCTTACTTGAGCTTCCCAAACCTCAACTTTCTTGCTTCTTATGGGTATCTATGGCTTCCTTATGGAGTGGGGAGTATTTTTTGTGAAGGGTGCTAAAGGTTTTGATGGGTAGAAGCTTGGAAAATCAAGCTTGGAAGCTTGACAACAATGGAGGAAATGAGGGAAAGAGAGAGAGAAGAAATGGAGGAAGAAGATGGAAGTGGGTGGGAGTTTGTCCTCTAGTGCCTATTTATATACATTTTTTTTTTTTTTGAATTTTCCTAAGCCTTTTCTTTTCTTTTCTTTTCTTTTCCTTTCTTTTCTTTTCTTTTCTCTTCTCATTTTCCTAATCTATTTCATAAATTTTAATTAATGTTAATTATTTTATTCTCTAATTTTTTTTTATTTTGACATTTAGGTCAAAATTCACCTTTGGGGGTGAAATGACCAAAATGCCCTTAGTAGTGCATATTGGGTTATTTTTATTACTTTTGGTATCAATTTATAAATTCTCTAAACTTTAATTTATTTTTTTTTTCTACATTTTTCCTATATTTTCTTAACATTTATTTCTTCAATTTATGTCTCCTCACTATAGTTTAGGTGTAGTTCCAGATATTTTGACTGTCCGAGCAGACATGAGTCGTCAGAACAGTAAATGTACAGACTACCTATGGTGAGGGCGTTACACGTGGTGTTTCACCCTCTTATGCAAATGGAGCTAATCCACACTTAGATTAAGGGTGAACATTAAATAAAGTCCTCGAATAATAGCGATGTCAAAATTCAAAATTTTCACCATATAGATAAAATTTGCATGAAATATTTAAAATATTTAAAATCTCATTCCCAATTTTTACATTTAAATCTCCCTCTACAAACACTAAAGGTGCCTTAGAAAATTATTATACAAATTAGTGATTGTTTTGCTTTTGTATCAATCCTTTATCTTTTCATTAAATACATATAACTAAATAGGATTTTTGAGTTCAATATGTTAGATAATTGGGTAATTTATAAGGGCATTTAATTATAACTACAAATCTGTTCATATTTTTAATGTAAAATGATTTAATTATTTAGTTTGGTGTTAGTTGAGTGGCCGAAGGAATATTATTCACTAGCAAATTCATATTCGAATTTTTACTCTTTCAATTTCTTAAAAAAAAATTAAAATAATAAATAAATAAGTTAATTCATAAATTTGAATTTAGTATTGGTGGCAATCATTGTTGGTGGATTATGTTCGTATTGATATGAAAGCGATACAAATACGATTAAGGATCAATATATACAAACACGCCACAATTAAACACGAACGTGACTTTTTAAATATATATATTACAAGATACAACACAATTAACATTAAGTTATATTGAATTATTTTAACATGATATGATCTATTTAGTACAATTTTAAACGATACAATATAACTTATTTAATATGTTTTGATATGATTCAATGCTTTTATTTTTATAAAATAATATATAACATGAAATTTACACATTAATTTTAATCACACATAAATTTAATAATATATAAAATATAGAATCTAACATTAAACAAACAACATTTTAATATTAAGCTAATTAATAATTTAACAAATAAAAATAAAACAACAAATACTTATAAGACAATATAATTTTTAACTTGTAATATAAATTTCTAAATTATATCTATTTTAATAAAAAAATAAAAATTAATTATAGTAAGGCTCTGCTGTAATAAACAATTAGATTTATATTTCTTAATTAATCATTTAAAAAAATCTGCATCATACTGAACAAGGGTGAGCAGCAAAGTTTTCATATTATACCAAATTATTAAGCACAGATATCTACAATTAAAGGAGATGACAACAAAGCTGCAATTGACTAGTCTTAGACTATTGGATAGTAACATGAATGCATAAGGCAGAAGGCTAACAGTTTTGGCCAATTAATTTGGCTCCAAGATAGACAAATCACAGTATGCCTGTCAGCCTTGTTTAATTAGTGTTTCCTCCAATTTGTACTCATCTTTGATTCTATTCATACCGAGAGGCAGTAATAATCCTCTAAATAAGGTAATTTGAGATAATAATTAGGTTGAGTGTAATCATTATTTACAAACTGTGCAACTCTTACTACTATGGTTTTTCTTTTCTTTAAGAAATTCATTCTCTTAGTATTAATAACAAGTTCTCCTATTTTGAATCACTAATACTAAACAAAATACCAAAAAACAATTACTCATTTTGTGATAAAAATGATAAAATACTAAAAAGTGAATGAAAGTAAAATCAACATAAAAGGCAGCAATATGATATTTTATTTGGCAGCAATAAGAAAAAAAAAAGAACCAAAAAGAAAACATTGAAATTAAGAAAATAAAATTTGGACCGCACCCGAAGGCTGCCTACGTACCTCCTAAGGAGGAGGATCAGGTCCACGTAGTTCTCAAGTTAATCTCTATTTAAGAACTGAGTACAAAGTACATAGATACTATGCTACTTGTAGAACTCTTCCATGTGATTCAGCCAACTTCCAAACATTAAGCAATCCTGTTCCATCACCAGTGAAAAAAAGACCACCAGGACCTGTCTCGATCGTTTTTACTTCTCCCTTCGAAAAAATCCTGCCCCTCTCGTTGAATCTGAAAAAGAAAATGATAATTTTTGTAAGTTAATGCCGAAACTAAAAGATTTGTTAACCACAAGTAGATTACTATTGGTTATTTAGTGTACTTACGATGGTAGATCATATAGGTAAATAGAGTTGTCGTTGCAAGAGCAAAATAAAACCGGTTTGTCTTCTACATCATGCATCCCGAACAAAGCAATAGCACCCTATTACATACAATTTTGTCGTCCATCAGTCAAGTCGTTGCACAGTTAAAAAAATTCTCATCCAACAAAAGCATAAATAAAAACTATGAAACACATTCCATAAGACCATCTATAAGGTAATAACATATGTTTGGTTCAAAGAAATCCAACCCCAAGTTCCGAGAAACAAAAAGTTCATACTTCAAAACGCACAACAACATGCACTTGAAAATTGGAGATTATTCAACTTACATGCTCCTTCTCATGTGTATAGATCACCTCTATGTTGCCCTCTTTTGTAGAGGCCCAGACTTTTATTGTCCGGTCTAATGAACAAGACAACAAATACTCATCCCAGCATATAAGGGACATCACAGCATCGACATGACCATTCAGCGTGTGAATACACTGTAAAGTATCGAGTTCCCACGCCTGGGCAAAAAAAAAAAAGAGTATGAGAGGGGACACATAAAAACAAAAATATCCTTCTCATGCAAAAGAAGAATTAAAAAGGGAAAATAATAATAATAATAATAATAATAATAATAATAATAATAATAATAATAATAAAATCCTATGAACTATTTAGATATTAGATATGGGAAGAGAACATGAAGAATAACCACTATAAGAAATAAAATTGCTTCCAAATATCGCTAGGATGCACTATTAATATACAAATTCAATTAAAAACGAAAAAAAAAATTATGGCGCCTCAGAACTTCTGTGAATTGAACACCGACAAGATACGTATGTGGGCTTCAAAAGTTTAAATAATACAATTCACTGCCTTAATACAAGTGCTAGAGAGTGTTTAATCCCATGTTTAGCAAGGTGTAGGGCTAAACCACTGCACCAAATGTGTCTCCCCCCCCCCCCCCCTCTTTCTTCTGTTCAACCAAAAATAAAAAAAGAATATAGAAATTGGTGTAAAATACCAGTATCAAAGCTAAACAGTAAGGTTACAAAAATTACCCTTATTGTACTGTCCATGGAACCAGAGTAAAGCCAATCCCTTCCAATAGTTAAGCATATCACAGCACCAGTATGGCCTTTCAAAGATGTGGCATGTTCAAAAGGATTTGGGTTTTCTGTACTCCTTTCCATGCCAAAATGGAACCATCCTACAAACCCAAAAAAGAAAAGGATCGGAATACTTCATTTTTTAAGATCAAATGTGCAGTATAACAATTAAACACGAACATTCCAACAAATGGTGCCCTACATCAGTGCCTTACAATTAAATTTAAGAAGGGCAAATAATAACGTTGCACCAAAAATAATGCATCAACTCTAAACTTCCACATCATGCAACAATTATTAGAAGAAAAAGAAAGAACCTTCTTGTTCCACCATTACCTGTGCCCCCGCAAAAAGCGTATCAGAAGAAACAGTCATAGCATAAACTTGCCCAACTGGTCCATTAAGATTATAGTCAGCAGCTGTCTCGATGTTCCACGCCTGCAAAATCACATACAAAACCACCCTAGCTCAAAAGCTGAAACTAACCCAGCTCAATAAAGCACTCCAAGCAAGATATGATCTAACCTTAACAACATTTGGCAAGCCTACAAATATCCATGGGCCTTCACTGATTAAAGACCCAATTTCATCACCAAGATTTATCACCCTTGTGGACTGACCAGTATGACAATCCCAAACATGTACTGTTCCATCACTGCTTCCTGAATAAAGCTTATCAGATCCTGAAGGAAGTGCCACCCCACAGACAGCCTAGCATAAGAAAACTCATCAATGAAATTCATCCAATCATACATAGGTTTACACGTTAAGCAATTGTGCACATAATTTTGTCTACATGTAAAAGTAAACACACAATAGATCCTGCATCATAAACAGAAAAGGAAGAAGAAGAAGAAGTTCAACAAAATGATTACCTGAGTGTGTCCCTTGAGGTTTGCCAGCAGTGAAAACCAATCCCCACGAAACCATGAATGCAAGAACTGGCACCCATCACCTTTAATACAACTGCCTGACATCCAGTAATCACACGCCTTATTTGAGCTCTTGTTAACGGTTTTATCTTCAGAAGCATCGGAGCACTTGCTGGACGCTCCTATCTCCTCCATATTTCCCGAATCTGTGCTGGTGCAGGAAATGGAGCTCTCCTCAATACTTTTATATTCAGACACACCACCTCCAGTAGCTGAAGCCAAAGAATTACTAGGATTGGGGCGCTTCCTAGGCAGATGCTTATCATCATGATTGGAACTCTTCTGAACAGTTTTAGCTTCAGATCCTGCCATTGAATTGCCTAGGCCGTAGCTAGACCTCCTCATCGACTGTCCCTCCAGTAAAACATTGGATTCCTTAGAGGTTCTGCGGTAAACATTAGGAGGTAGTGATTCTCTGTGCATGAACCTACACGGGTTTCTATTACACTTTCCCCGCATCCAGAAGCGACAAACAATGTTGCTATGCGCAGCTCCTCCTCCAAGTCGTCTATGAACGGCCTCAGCTCCCATGCTAAAAGGACAAAACACGATAGCAGAATGAACAAGTTGAACCATACAATCTTTGGCGATTCAGTTTTGTCTGACGCGATCAAAACTAAAACCCTAATCGGAGTCAGAGAAAGCATAGCAAAAGATCCCAATATAAAGCTGTTCATCTCTTATTTGCAAATGCTTACGCTTCAGAAATAAACTGATTCCCCACAATAAACCTTAATAAAAATGGTAAAGAAAGATCCAGCCAGATAAACCATATAATATCCACACACTGATAAGGCAACCAAATCCTCATATCTCTACACTGTCAAAATCCACCAATTGTAGTCTGTAACTAGTTATAATCTAGAATCTTGAAATCCAATCGCCGATCCTCCAGCAAAAGCAAACGAAAATAAAAGAAAGTCTAAGAATGAAACCCTAAATATCCACCAAAGACAAGCAAATAAACTGGATTTGATCATCATCGCAACAGATTCCTCGGCGATCATAGCTTCTTGGTGATCCATAAAAGGATGATGATGATAAAGAAACCCTAAAATGATTGTGATGAACAGATTGCAAACCTTATTATGTAAAAGAACACAGAAGATCGATCAAGCTTCCGAAGTATTCTTGTTGATCGATCGGGAGATCACAAAAGAGAGACCACGACGCGACGGTGAACAGGTAAAACGAAAGATGCGTAGGTATTACGTTTGGAAAAAGCGGGACAATTTTGCGTTTGAGTTTATTTATAATGGACCTCCGCCTAATTCTAATCCAGTTGATTAGGGATTTTTTTATTCAAAGATATCCCTTCTTCAACAATTATCTTCAGAATTAATCCTTATCTTATAGATAATATATAAAAAAAATAATCCTCATTTTGCAATTAAAAATCAAAGTAAAAATAAAACATTAAATAATTACAAAAATTAAATTTAAATGATTTTATATGTAATTTATTTATAAATTTTTAAAATATACTCATTTTTTTATTATTAATTTATAGAGATTTTATCTTCCAAACTCTAATTGGTTATAAGCTAAATTTTAAAAAAATAAATTAATAAAATTAAAAATATCTTATTTTATCAATAATTATCTTTAGCAAATATGAGAAGATCCTCATCTTATAAATAAAAAAAATAAAAATAAGAGTAAAAATAAAGTAATTAATTTAAATAATTATAAAAAATACTAAAGCTAAATGATTGCTTCTAATTTTTTAAAATTTCTTATTACCGTAGTTAAAATTAAAAGCATTGTTTGGATTAGAGATTTGAGATAATTAATAAAAATTTCAATGATTACTTTAAACTAGTTTCGTAAATGTACTCTTCAACCCTTTGAATTACTGCATTTCAAAAAGTTGTAAAATTAGAACTGTTGTCAATCAGTTGTTGCTGTTTTAAGATAAAAATGCGCTGTACCCTTTCTCCTAATATATTTCTACATTATTAGGAATGTATGTTACTCATATTTTTATATATTATTTAATTTTTATTTATCTTTTTCAATAATAAAATAAATATGGTATAATAAATAAATAGTTATTTATTTGTTTGAATAATAAAATAAATAAACATAATAAATTAATAATTATATATTTATTTCAATAATATATATATATCCACTGCAGCTAGACAAAGTTTTACCAAACAATTAATATAAATCAACTATCATCAGCTATCAGCTAATAGAAACAACCATTACTGATTAACTATTAGCTGCATCCAATAGTTAAACAAAATAGGCCTGAAGTAAAATGATGTGAGTTTAAAATTAAATTTGTTAAAAGTAAAAAATGATTATATTTAATTACTTATAAATAAATAAATTAAATCATATTCTTTTAAGCAAATGAGGGTAGTTTGTTGTTTTTCTCTACTTTAAAAGTACAAAAAAATGGAAGGTCTCGATTTCAAGTCTCCTGATCCAACTATTCTTGGATTATTAACATTTTTTGTATTAAATATTTTAATCAAGGTGAAGTATTTTTGTTATTCTGTTATACAAATCAAAATTTTTAACGGATTGAATGGAATCGAACAGAACTAGAGAAAAATTGAATTGAATTGAACTGTATCAATTCAATTAGATTTATCAATTTAGGATTCATCTTGGACTTAAATTAGACTCATTTAAGATCTAATATTAGTTATATTTCCTATTTTTAATGACAATTTTAGGCCTAATAATAATTAATTAAAATCCGAGATTTATCATCTATAATTTCCTTGCTTCTATTATGCATAATATTCTTCCGCTTAAATACTAATAGTTCTTTTTTTTTTTAAGTACACGATTTCTCACGTTCGAACTGGGATAGTATTCAAGCCCTCTCAATAATGAATGCTCTAAAATTCGAACCATTGACTTTATAGGTAAAGTTTGTCTGGGATTAGCTATACGCCATTAATCCAACTATTTGTTGGTAATATTGAGATACTCTAAGTGTTGAAAAAGGGCATGGCATTATCTTATGCACGAATAGCATTGAGACATGAGTTGTGGCACTAAGTGGTTGGCATTTTCTTTCAATTGTAGTGGTGCATTGTTGCTTGTGTTTAAAGACTCGATAGTTTGCGAGATTTTGCAATTCACGCTAAATATCACATTTTGTTGCGCTCTTCATTGATGCGAAGCTGAAATATCCATTGCCAAGAGTTGTTTTGGTTCTCGCATCATTTATCTACTAGAACATCGACACAGGAACAACATGCAAATGCCACGCCCAAGCATGGGGATGCTAATAGAGTTATGGAAAGAGAAGTTATCACCTTATATATATTTATATATACACACACACAAAGGGAAATTTGTCAAAGTTCAATCAGTTGAAAATAATGAAATAAAGATGTAATATTTATAAAAAAAACCCATAAAATGTTATTAAGTAGTGTATATATAATTTAGATATTATAAGTAAAAAATACGTTAAAAATTTCTTAATGATATAAAAAAAAAGGAATTTTACATGTCTTTCAAATTTATCATATTTTGTAATTTTATTACATTTAAACCAAGTTGATCAACAATTTTAATATGTGTACTAATTTAAAATTGAAATATACATATAAAGTCTATAAAATTATTTCAATAAGGAAAAATAAATATAATTTTATTATTAATTTTTTTATAATTAGCTTCAACTGGCATTCAAACTTGATACTCATAGTCCTGAAGAATTTTTTGTAATTTATTAATTATATTTTATAATTTTTCCTTTCTAAAAAAATATTTTTTTCTAGATATTACAACATAATTAAGAAAAATATTTTTAAAAAATTACTTATTAACATTCAAATAAGAAGAACTAATTTCCTTTTAAGAGTTTATATAATTAATTAAGGTTCATATGGACTATTTCATATCTCTTAACTAAGTATACTAGTATTATTATCAATATTAATAAGTTAGTTTTAAATTGATAAAATTTTAAAAAGGGAAGTAAAATCGATATAAATATATATATATTTCTTTTTTTTTCCTTTTCTAAATAAAGAAAAAATATTACATTTTGAAGTATTTCTAAGAATATATTTTGCATTAGGATTTAAAGCATTTTGACAATAATTAATAAAATCAGGTTTTTCACCAAAATTAAATGATAAATGCTCAATACAAACCATTTTTGCTAATTCCTCTTTATTTTTCTAATCAGAATATTGAAATAAAGTTTGAGATTTAGAATTTATTTGAGTTTGAGACTTATCATACCCAATTTTGGTTAGATACTTTTGCTTCAAATGCCTCTTGAATATGCCATATCTACCTCCCATTTTGAGCTTGTAAACTAGGCCACAGTAGTTACAAATTAAATCAAATGTATTTTCAGATCTTCATTTTTTTGTAAAGTGGACTTTGAAAATATCAGACGTGAGTGCTTTTTTTGTCTCATCTTTCTCAGCTTGTTGATGTTGGCTTTGCTGAGTGTGTTGGAATAACTCTTGAACTTCAACATCATACTATGATGAAATTTGAAAATAAAAAAAAATTGTGAAGAAAACAAAAAATAGAAGGTATAGAAATTTGAAAAAAAAAGTGTAGAATATTAAATAAAAAAATAGATGTAGTAGAAATTTTTATGAGGATATCAAAAAATAGAGTAATAGAGAAAATATTAAATTTTAATGATAGTATAAAAAAAATAATAATAGAGTTATTGAGTAAAATAATGGGGTATTAGAAATTTTTATGAGTGTATTAAAAAATCAAGTGTAGAAATTTAGAGAATATTGATAAATAAAGAGATATTTGAGAATAATTTTGTAGAGAATTTGAGAGATTTGAGAGAATTTAAGTGTTGTGTGAATGAATTAAGGGGGTAAGTTGGGGTATTTATAAAGTTTTTATAAATTTTTTTATTTCCAAAATTATCCCTAAAAATTAACTTTTTTTTTTACTGTTATTAGGGACTAAAGAGTAAATTTATAATAAAAATAAAAAAAAATATAACGGCAACAATTTTTACCGTTTGAAATTTAAAAAAAATGTAAACTATTTAAAGTTGAAAAATAAATAAATGATTGGAATTTTTTTTTTTAAATAAGGAAACGACCTATGATTTATGAACGACAATTGCAGAGAGCGCGCCGAGTGGGGTTGGGAAATAGGACTGTTGGGCCTAGTTCAGGAGGTAGGACTAGGTCCAGCCTGCAGCCCTGCAGTGTGCAGGTTTAAATTGAACTGCCAATTCTATTCTGAACCGCTGGTTTCAAACGGAATCGAATTGATGGTTTAATAGTTTTACAATATCTTGAACCTGAATCAAACCATGGAGAAATGATTTAGGTTAGATTTAACAACAGTTTCGATTTTAATCAGTTTTGGTTTGGGTTTAACCGGTTCAGTTTTAGTTCAGTTCCGATTCCGAACTAGACCATGGCGCCATGTAACACCCCTTTTCCCAGTCTACAGTGAAACCGAGAGGAGATGTTACATTCGGTGCATGGAGTATCTATCTCTGTGACATTATTTATTTTCCTTATTTTTTTATCAATTTATTTATAATTAATTTATCTGCTTTTGTTAAATAGAGAAACTGTAAGAGTTTCCTCTAAATTTTAACAATTCACCTGTTAAAATAATGTTTATAACCTATTAAATTCACAGTTTCTGTATCATTTCTATTAGAAATTGGACTAAGTAAATGCAAGAATTAAGTTATGCTTTCTTCATAAGAGTTTTAGATTTATGTCTTAACTTTCATTTGATTTTTGAACCACTTGATTTTGATTTATCGATCACAAGTTATGACCAAATAAGTAGGATCTGGTCATATCTGCCTTTTACTTCCAAAATACAAGGCAGTTTCTGGACAGATTTTATAATTCAATTTCAGTCAAGTTTCAATCATAATTTGTCAAATTGGTCTCCATGAAAGTTGTTCCTCTGTGTCTTAGTTTTCCAAAAAGGTAAGATTCACCTCATTTGGAATTTTATACAGTGAGTTATGTCTAAATAAACAGGATATGTTCAGATGCACTATTTTACTAATTGCAAGACAGGTTTTGGAAAGTTTTTGGAGTTTAAATTTGAACTGGTTTCGATCAGAATTTGTCATTTTGTTCTTCAGGAAAGTTGTTCCTTTATATCTTAGCTTTTCAACAAATCAAGAATCACCTCATTTGGAGTTTCCTATGGTGAGTTAGACCAATTTACTCTGATCGTTTAGGGTGCACTGCTCATAGGTTCTAGATTTTGTGCCCTATTTTCTAATAAATGTTAAGGTTATTTATACATAATTTTTAACCAGGCTTCCTTCATGAAAGTTTTAGCCTTATGTCTTAGCTTTAATTTGGCATAAGTTTCAAGTCATTTGGAATCATAAAACTCAAGATATAGATTATAAAGTCAAGTCAGGTCAAATTCGGCTAGATTGCTTTACATGCCTATTCACAATGCATACTTCAACATATACAAAGCAACATAATTCCCAATGAGCACAATATCATTTATACACACTAAGTATTATTTTTCCACATAAAAATTAGACATTTATATTCAATTTAGCCAAAACTCCTAATTGGAGTGGAACCCTAAGTAACAACTTAAGGAGAAAATTAAGGTATTAGGAGTGCACATACCATAAATTAAGCCTCTAATCCTTGTTTGGCTCTTCAATATCACCTCTAATCGACCTTATGGTCCTCTCTTAGCTCCTTGTGAGCTTGGACCGGATTTCCTTCTTCAAGAATTTGAAAAGTTCTCATCACAATCTCATCACAAATCACACTTATGCCATGATTATAACATGATAACATGAATTCATGCATGCTAAGCTCAATTCTCCCTTACCTTGAGTTTTTCCCCAATTTGATTTCTTGGTAACCCTCCTAAATCCTTGAAATTTCTTGCTTATATGATCTGCTCTCACCAAATTGAAGCTTAATTATGCTATTTGGAGTGATGAATGTTGAGAAAGTGGTGGGATTTCAGGCTTGAAAGAAAGAAAAAATGGTGGATAGGGTAAGAGGAGGGTTTGGCCAACATGATGAGAAGAAGATGGTAATGATTTGTCTCTAATACTAGATATTTATATTATTTTAATTCCCTAATGGCAAACTTGTAAATATGGTGAATGGTAAACTAGTAAATATGGTGAAATTCCTAATCATTAGGTTTGACTTTTTATTTAATTATGTTTAATTTCCATAATCATGATTAATTAAATTAATCCAACTTCATTAACTTAATTAATCTCATTTTTGGTCAATATTTGACTTTTAAATCTAATTGACCAATCTTGCTCTTACCGGATTTTTGTTCATCTTTTCCATAATGCACGATAAGTCCCTAACGCCGGTTTTCACCTTGGTTTTTAATTTGCTTATTTAAACTTATTTCTTTGACTTATTAATTCATAATAACACTTCAATTCATAAAAATTTCAAATTGTGCTAGAAGGTTATACATATGCTAGTTAGATGTCTAGTGTTAATGATAATAAGTCAACCTCTAGTTGAGTATTCACCGTTGGTAGAGGTGTTGTTTCTTGGGTTTCAAAGAAATAAACTTATATAACTCATTCTACGATAGAATCCGAGTTTATAGCTTTGGCAACTACAGGTAAAGAAGCAGAACGACTGAAGAAACTTGTTATCAGATATTAAGTAGTAGCCACAATTGATGCCATATATTTCTTTATATTGTGATAGACATGAATATGTAAGATAATTAGTCTCTAATGATGTTATTACTATTGTTTATATTAAATCTTATAATAATCTAGTAGATCCTTTAATAAAAGGGCTCTCACGAGATATGACCAAAAGTACATGTGGTGGATTAAGATTAAGAATATTCCATTAAATTTACAAGTGATGAGATCTCTACTTTATAGTATAATTACTAAATAAAGTTTAAAGATAACAACAAGTTATTAGTAAATATTGTAATTAAGTACTTAGTGTATTAAGTTAATAGAATGAGGATGAATATTTATATTCTTAATGAAGTTTAATATTATTACAAAGGAAACTTTACTTATACGAATATAGGAAGTGCTAAAATTCTAGTGAACATTTGATTCAAACTAATCGGTTCATGTGTGTAGTATTTATGGTTCTATTTAATATGAATATAAGTTTAAGCTAAGGCCACCACGATTTCTTTAGAACTTTGAAAGTCTTACATTAATGAAAAGTTTAAATCAAAAGATACTTTTCATTGTGAATAAAACACTGAAATCTAGCATTACAAGCTAAGTGAGGGATTGTTATAAATAACCTATATGTTAGTTAGTAGAGAGAGAGAAAGAAATTCCACATTATTAAAATATAAGAAAGGAAGGAAGTGAAAAAAAAAAGTTAAATATATAGAATTATATATATATATATATATATATATATATATATATATATATAAATATGTATAATGCTATGATAGCACTTAGCATGTATGTGTGTAAAATAAAATAATTATTTTATTTTAATTTTATAATTAAATTATGAACATATATTTGTTAACAAGTAGATGTGTGTATTAATGAATAGATATGTCTATAACACACAAACAGTTACAACATTTAAAATGGGTTCGTAAATTAAAATAATAAATTTTAGTTATTTATTAGTTACATTAACTCATACATGCAAAGTATTGTTTTTGATAATGGTATATATTTTTCTAGGAGAAAGAATTAGGTTCGATCTTCGATTGAGAGTGAGTTGTTTCTATGCCCTCACACTCTGAAGCATAATAATGAGCATTTTGTTAATAAGAGGTCTAGATATATACACATACATGCACATTACTATATATTTAGAATAAAAGTAAGTAATACCAAACTTATACATGTCTATGGAATATGGATGGCCGAATGAACACCAAACTTACCTCTCTTTCTCAATCAGTAAGGTCAAATGTGGGTATGAATATGTGTGTGGTTAGTGGCTAAGGAGTCTTAGGGGAGATTTAGGAGAATAAGGGCAATTGTAGAAAGTGTTTTTATAAGAAAAGAAAAAGGAGATAGAATAGGTGTAAGTTAGGATTTATATAAGGAAGAAATTAAATAGAAAATTGATCTTCTCCTCAAAAAAGGAAAAAGATCACCTTCAAAAAATAGTGGTTTTCTTTCCCTTTCTTCTCTATATTTTCAATGAAAGGATCTTTAAAATTCATGTTTTTTTATATATTTTAAATAGTATTATTCTTTTCCTAAGTTGGTGTGTGACTACCCAAAAGGTTAAGGTAGTATTTACGCTCACTCTCTCTCACTATCTTGACCAAATGGGCAGCCAAGAGCCATGACTATTGAGTTGGGCCAAGGCTTTCTTAGCTCTTTAGGAGCCTTGAGGGCCCTACACCTTGGGCCAAGTTGCACGAGTTTTAAGCCTTGGCCTACATCCAAATTCCAATGAAGCTATTTTTATGGATTTTTATAGTTTTGATCCTTCTAAACCCTAATTCTATCCATTGTCATCTTTTTTTTTTTTTTAATCTAAAGAGCACATGTACTTAGGATTACAAAATATAAACGTTTAAACAGACATAATAAAAATATACGAATTAATAATTTTGAGTTCATATTTGTTTATCACTTTGTCTTGTTAAACTTTGTAACACCCTAGGCAAATCCCACATCGACAAAACACGGGAGAGATGCTGGGTTCATAAGTTGACAGTTCGTAACCCCTAGTGACACGTTTTAAAACCGTGAGGGCTTCTGCCCATAGCGGACAATATCACTAGTGGGCCGGACCGTTACATTTGGTATCAGAGCAGCTCCGCGTGCAACCTTGAACGATGGTGGGGCAAACCTCAGCGAGGACGCTGAGTCCCATAAGGGGGGTGGATTGTAACACCCTAGGCAAATCCCACATCGACCAAACACGGGAGAGATGCTGGGTTCATAGTTGACAGTTCGTAACCCCTAGTGACGCGTTTTAAAACCGTGAGGGCTTCTGCCCAGAGCGGACAATATCACTAGTGGGCCGGGCCGTTACAAACTTAATATGTCATTCTAATAATTTTGAATTATTTTAACATTGCATGCAAACTTTTATGTGATCATACTTTCAAATTTCAACATATTAGTTAATTTAAATATTACTAAAAATGCTAAAAATATGTTTTTTTTTTCTTGTTATTATCATTACATTAAGTAAATTAACCATCTTAGTTTTTACATTGTGTGCTCAAAGCTTCTTAATCCACATTAATTTACAATTCATTTGGAGAAAGAGATAAAAGAAGAAATATGAAATAGAAACCATTAGGTGAAAAGATTTAGTTCAAAGAATTATTTAGTATTTGTTTAACATTAAGGTTGGGGGTCAAAACTGAATTTAAAAAAAAAGTACTATTTTAATTGGTGTTGAAAAAGCAATTTGATAAAAATTATTTTATTATTTTAATATTCTTATAATTAAAACTTATCAAATTTAATTTTAAATTGTTTTTTAATACACTTTAATTAATATATTTTTAAAAGTTTTTTTTTTCAGCACAGTTTCAATAATAATGTCAACCAGACTCTTAGTAAAATTGAAAAAAAAAAGAAGTGAGAGAGAGAGAGAGAATGTGATGGGTGGACTTTTTGATTAATAATGTTATAGTAGTTTTCAAAAAGGGTAAAAATTTAAATTTAAATTATAATTAAAGTTAAATGAATTAAATAAATAAATAAATTATTTATCCTTTTAAACTTTATTTTGATTTTTTTAAATTAAGAAAATAAAATTTATTTTTTATTAAGAATAATTTTTAAATAAATAATTATTTTATCTTTAATACTTCATATCTTTTTTATTTCTGAAAATTTTTAAATATAAAAATAGCTTAATTTTTTTCCTATTCTTGGATTAAAGAACTTAATATTATCAATTTGACGAGGAAGGACAAGAAAATTACTAGAAAAGGAATGAGATTCTTAATTAGGATAAGTGTTCTTCTTCCTATTTTTACCATTTTATTTAGATTTAGTGTGTATCATTATTATTGTTATTATTTTAGAGATCTTATAAATTTTAGAGACAACTCTAATATAATTGAATTAAATTAATTATTATTATTATTACTATTATTATTATTATTATTATTATTATTATTATTATTATTATTATTATTATATTTATCGTTTTATTTGTGCCCATTACAGTTATTATTTAATCCTTTAATTCTCTCCGTCCAAAACATTTGCAATTTATTTTAATTTAAATATAACTTAAAATAATTTAAATTTAGATAATTTTAAAAAATTAAAAACTTAATTAAAGGTCAATCGAATGACTCATATGAGTAGATAAATTGAATAAATTTTAATTTTAATTCAAAAATTAAATTAATATTTTTTTAAATAAGCAATATTGATTTAGAATGACAATTGATAAAATATAAAAAAATCTTGTATAAAATAATTTAATTAATAATTTATTAATAAGTTTCCAAAAATAATTTGAAACACGTGGTGTTTCACCCTCTTATGCAAATGGAGCTAATCCACACTTAGATTAAGGGTGAACATTAAATAAAGTCCTCGAATAATAGCGATGTCAAAATTCAAAATTTTCACCATATAGATAAAATTTGCATGAAATATTTAAAATATTTAAAATCTCATTCCCAATTTTTACATTTAAATCTCCCTCTACAAACACTAAAGGTGCCTTAGAAAATTATTATACAAATTAGTGATTGTTTTGCTTTTGTATCAATCCTTTATCTTTTCATTAAATACATATAACTAAATAGGATTTTTGAGTTCAATATGTTAGATAATTGGGTAATTTATAAGGGCATTTAATTATAACTACAAATCTGTTCATATTTTTAATGTAAAATGATTTAATTATTTAGTTTGGTGTTAGTTGAGTGGCCGAAGGAATATTATTCACTAGCAAATTCATATTCGAATTTTTACTCTTTCAATTTCTTAAAAAAAAATTAAAATAATAAATAAATAAGTTAATTCATAAATTTGAATTTAGTATTGGTGGCAATCATTGTTGGTGGATTATGTTCGTATTGATATGAAAGCGATACAAATACGATTAAGGATCAATATATACAAACACGCCACAATTAAACACTAACGTGACTTTTTAAATATATATATTACAAGATACAACACAATTAACATTAAGTTATATTGAATTATTTTAACATGATATGATCTATTTAGTACAATTTTAAACGATACAATATAACTTATTTAATATGTTTTGATATGATTCAATGCTTTTTATTTTTATAAAATAATATATAACATGAAATTTACACATTAATTTTAATCACACATAAATTTAATAATATATAAAATATAGAATCTAACATTAAACAAACAACATTTTAATATTAAGCTAATTAATAATTTAACAAATAAAAATAAAACAACAAATACTTATAAGACAATATAATTTTTAACTTGTAATATAAATTTCTAAATTATATCTATTTTAATAAAAAAATAAAAATTAATTATAGTAAGGCTCTGCTGTAATAAACAATTAGATTTATATTTCTTAATTAATCATTTAAAAATCTGCATCATACTGAACAAGGGTGAGCAGCAAAGTTTTCATATTATACCAAATTATTAAGCACAGATATCTACAATTAAAGGAGATGACAACAAAGCTGCAATTGACTAGTCTTAGACTATTGGATAGTAACATGAATGCATAAGGCAGAAGGCTAACAGTTTTGGCCAATTAATTTGGCTCCAAGATAGACAAATCACAGTATGCCTGTCAGCCTTGTTTAATTAGTGTTTCCTCCAATTTGTACTCATCTTTGATTCTATTCATACCGAGAGGCAGTAATAATCCTCTAAATAAGGTAATTTGAGATAATAATTAGGTTGAGTGTAATCATTATTTACAAACTGTGCAATTCTTACTACTATGGTTTTTCTTTTCTTTAAGAAATTCATTCTCTTAGTATTAATAACAAATTCTCCTATTTTGAATCACTAATACTAAACAAAATACCAAAAAACAATTACTCATTTTGTGATAAAAATGATAAAATACTAAAAAGTGAATGAAAGTAAAATCAACATAAAAGGCAGCAATATGATATTTTATTTGGCAGCAATAAGAAAAAAAAAAGAACCAAAAAGAAAACATTGAAATTAAGAAAATAAAATTTGGACCGCACTAAGGTCGCCTACGCACCTCCTAAGGAGGAGGATCAGGTCCACGTAGTTCTCAAGTTAATCTCTATTTAAGAACTGAGTACAAAGTACATAGATACTATGCTACTTGTAGAACTCTTCCATGTGATTCAGCCAACTTCCAAACATTAAGCAATCCTGTTCCATCACCAGTGAAAAAAAGACCACCAGGACCTGTCTCGATCGTTTTTACTTCTCCCTTCGAAAAAATCCTGCCCCTCTCGTTGAATCTGAAAAAGAAAATGATAATTTTTGTAAGTTAATGCCGAAACTAAAAGATTTGTTAACCACAAGTAGATTACTATTGGTTATTTAGTGTACTTACGATGGTAGATCATATAGGTAAATAGAGTTGTCGTTGCAAGAGCAAAATAAAACCGGTTTGTCTTCTACATCATGCATCCCGAACAAAGCAATAGCACCCTATTACATACAATTTTGTCGTCCATCAGTCAAGTCGTTGCACAGTTAAAAAAATTCTCATCCAACAAAAGCATAAATAAAAACTATGAAACACATTCCATAAGACCATCTATAAGGTAATAACATATGTTTGGTTCAAAGAAATCCAACCCCAAGTTCCGAGAAACAAAAAGTTCATACTTCAAAACGCACAACAACATGCACTTGAAAATTGGAGATTATTCAACTTACATGCTCCTTCTCATGTGTATAGATCACCTCTATGTTGCCCTCTTTTGTAGAGGCCTGCACTTTTATTGTCCGGTCTAATGAACAAGACAACAAATACTCATCCCAGCATATAAGGGACATCACAGCATCGACATGACCATTCAGCGTGTGAATACACTGTAAAGTATCGAGTTCCCACGCCTGGGCAAAAAAAAAAAAAGAGTATGAGAGGGGACACATAAAAACAAAAATATCCTTCTCATGCAAAAGAAGAATTAAAAAGGGAAAATAATAATAATAATAATAATAATAATAATAATAATAATAATAATAATAATAATAAAATCCTATGAACTATTTAGATATTAGATATGGGAAGAGAACATGAAGAATAACCACTATAAGAAATAAAATTGCTTCCAAATATCGCTAGGATGCACTATTAATATACAAATTCAATTAAAAACGAAAAAAAAAATTATGGCGCCTCAGAACTTCTGTGAATTGAACACCGACAAGATACGTATGTGGGCTTCAAAAGTTTAAATAATACAATTCACTGCCTTAATACAAGTGCTAGAGAGTGTTTAATCCCATGTTTAGCAAGGTGTAGGGCTAAACCACTGCACCAAATGTGTCTCCCCCCCTCTTTCTTCTGTTCAACCAAAAATAAAAAAAGAATATAGAAATTGGTGTAAAATACCAGTATCAAAGCTAAACAGTAAGGTTACAAAAATTACCCTTATTGTACTGTCCATGGAACCAGAGTAAAGCCAATCCCTTCCAATAGTTAAGCATATCACAGCACCAGTATGGCCTTTCAAAGATGTGGCATGTTCAAAAGGATTTGGGTTTTCTGTACTCCCTTTCCATGCCAAAATGGAACCATCCTACAAACCCAAAAAAGAAAAGGATCGGAATACTTCATTTTTTAAGATCAAATGTGCAGTATAACAATTAAACACGAACATTCCAACAAATGGTGCCCTACATCAGTGCCTTACAATTAAATTTAAGAAGGGCAAATAATAACGTTGCACCAAAAAATAATGCATCAACTCTAAACTTCCACATCATGCAACAATTATTAGAAGAAAAAGAAAGAACCTTCTTGTTCCACCATTACCTGTGCCCCGCAAAAAGCGTATCAGAAGAAACAGTCATAGCATAAACTTGCCCAACTGGTCCATTAAGATTATAGTCAGCAGCTGTCTCGATGTTCCACGCCTGCAAAATCACATACAAAACCACCCTAGCTCAAAAGCTGAAACTAACCCAGCTCAATAAAGCACTCCAAGCAAGATATGATCTAACCTTAACAACATTTGGCAAGCCTACAAATATCCATGGGCCTTCACTGATTAAAGACCCAATTTCATCACCAAGATTTATCACCCTTGTGGACTGACCAGTATGACAATCCCAAACATGTACTGTTCCATCACTGCTTCCTGAATAAAGCTTATCAGATCCTGAAGGAAGTGCCACCCCACAGACAGCCTAGCATAAGAAAACTCATCAATGAAATTCATCCAATCATACATAGGTTTACACGTTAAGCAATTGTGCACATAATTTTGTCTACATGTAAAAGTAAACACACAATAGATCCTGCATCAAAAACAGAAAAGGAAGAAGAAGAAGAAGTTCAACAAAATGATTACCTGAGTGTGTCCCTTGAGGTTTGCCAGCAGTGAAAACCAATCCCCACGAAACCATGAATGCAAGAACTGGCACCCATCACCTTTAATACAACTGCCTGACATCCAGTAATCACACGCCTTATTTGAGCTCTTGTTAACGGTTTTATCTTCAGAAGCATCAGAGCACTTGCTGGACGCTCCTATCTCCTCCATATTTCCCGAATCTGTGCTGGTGCAGGAAATGGAGCTCTCCTCAATACTTTTATATTCAGACACACCACCTCCAGTAGCTGAAGCCAAAGAATTACTAGGATTGGGGCGCTTCCTAGGCAGATGCTTATCATCATGATTGGAACTCTTCTGAACAGTTTTAGCTTCAGATCCTGCCATTGAATTGCCTAGGCCGTAGCTAGACCTCCTCATCGACTGTCCCTCCAGTAAAACATTGGATTCCTTAGAGGTTCTGCGGTAAACATTAGGAGGTAGTGATTCTCTGTGCATGAACCTACACGGGTTTCTATTACACTTTCCCCGCATCCAGAAGCGACAAACAATGTTGCTATGCGCAGCTCCTCCTCCAAGTCGTCTATGAACGGCCTCAGCTCCCATGCTAAAAGGACAAAACACGATAGCAGAATGAACAAGTTGAACCATACAATCTTTGGCGATTCAGTTTTGTCTGACGCGATCAAAACTAAAACCCTAATCGGAGTCAGAGAAAGCATAGCAAAAGATCCCAATATAAAGCTGTTCATCTCTTATTTGCAAATGCTTACGCTTCAGAAATAAACTGATTCCCCACAATAAACCTTAATAAAAATGGTAAAGAAAGATCCAGCCAGATAAACCATATAATATCCACACACTGATAAGGCAACCAAATCCTCATATCTCTACACTGTCAAAATCCACCAATTGTAGTCTGTAACTAGTTATAATCTAGAATCTTGAAATCCAATCGCCGATCCTCCAGCAAAAGCAAACGAAAATAAAAGAAAGTCTAAGAATGAAACCCTAAATATCCACCAAAGACAAGCAAATAAACTGGATTTGATCATCATCGCAACAGATTCCTCGGCGATCATAGCTTCTTGGTGATCCATAAAAGGATGATGATGATAAAGAAACCCTAAAATGATTGTGATGAACAGATTGCAAACCTTATTATGTAAAAGAACACAGAAGATCGATCAAGCTTCCGAAGTATTCTTGTTGATCGATCGGGAGATCACAAAAGAGAGACCACGACGCGACGGTGAACAGGTAAAACGAAAGATGCGTAGGTATTACGTTTGGAAAAAGCGGGACAATTTTGCGTTTGAGTTTATTTATAATGGACCTCCGCCTAATTCTAATCCAGTTGATTAGGGATTTTTTTATTCAAAGATATCCCTTCTTCAACAATTATCTTCAGATTTAATCCTTATCTTATAGATAATATATATAAAAAAATAATCCTCATTTTGCAATTAAAAATCAAACTAAAAATAAAACATTAAATAATTACAAAAATTAAATTTAAATGATTTTATATGTAATTTATTTATAAATTTTTAAAATATACTCATTTTTTTATTATTAATTTATAGAGATTTTATCTTCCAAACTCTAATTGGTTATAAGCTAAAAAATTAAAAAAATAAATTAATAAAATTAAAAATATCTTATTTTATCAATAATTATCTTTAGCAAATATGAGAAGATCCTCATCTTATAAATAAAAAAATAAAAATAAGAGTAAAAATAAAGTAATTAATTTAAATAATTATAAAAAATACTAAAGCTAAATGATTGCTTCTAATTTTTTAAAATTTCTTATTACCATAGTTAAAATTAAAAGCATTGTTTGGATTAGAGATTTGAGATAATTAATAAAAATTTCAATGATTACTTTAAACTAGTTTCGTAAATGTACTCTTCAACCCTTTGAATTACTGCATTTCAAAAAGTTGTAAAATTAGAACTGTTGTCAATCAGTTGTTGCTGTTTTAAGATAAAAATGCGCTGTACCCTTTCTCCTAATATATTTCTACATTATTAGGAATGTATGTTACTCATATTTTTATATATTATTTAATTTTTATTTATCTTTTTCAATAATAAAATAAATATGGTATAATAAATAAATAGTTATTTATTTGTTTGAATAATAAAATAAATAAACATAATAAATTAATAATTATATATTTATTTCAATAATATATATATATATATATATATATATATCCACTGCAGCTAGACAAAGTTTTACCAAACAATTAATATAAATCAACTATCATCAGCTATCAGCTAATAGAAACAACCATTACTGATTAACTATTAGCTGCATCCAATAGTTAAACAAAATAGGTGTGACGCCCCTTACCCGTCTATTGTATAGCCGAGCAAGAAGTGCCACATTCGGTGCCGGAGCATCCTATCTTATCTTGTCATGTCTATTGTAAATTTTAATGTCATTTAAATCAGGTAATTTATGTGTAAATTTTTTTTTTTATATATATATATATCTTATTTCTGTGGAGACCCGGACAGATCCTCCTCTGTTTTATTAGCATCTGGCGGGTTCCACTATCACGTGTTAACATATTCATAGTCATCTCACATATTTCCATATCATATTTTCTTTTATCATATCATTCACAACTATTTATGAGATCTCAAAATGAAGTGTCATCTATTGCATTCATATGGAAATTTATAGATAATAAATTATAAGTTTTCATTTCAAGTCCAAAATAAAATACATCATAAACTAGTAAATACATCATGACTAGACATAATGAACCAAAATACTAGTCTACACATGGGCCCTACCAAAATACAAAAGACTTATGAGGTGACTCTGATCGGTGGTAGATCCGATCAAACTCTCTCGAATACTCATCTGTGCGGCGATTGATGCGATCTCCATACCTACGCGATGGAAAACCAACGCGCTAAGCATAATGCTTAGTGGTGCATAATTTATAATAACAATAATTAAACAATTGAATTAATATTTACAAATCATAATTTCTGGGTCTTTTACATTTTTATTGCTCTTTGGAAACAATTAACATTATTGGGATCTTTCCTGTTTACTTATTGTATATTCAGTATTAATTAATTATTATCAATGCCCATGAAACCTATAACAAATTATAAAAGCTGGATACACGGGAGTATACGGGTTAGACAGCCATATGTCTATCCCAGATACATCCATCGAGCACGAGGCGGTATCGGGCACGAGACCCGCTGTCCGGCTTGTCAAGCCAGAAATAAAGTAGGCATATAGCCTGTAGAACAATCACACCAGACATATATTGTCAGTTCATGATTTGCTCTATAAGCAGTACTGCTATCTGTGGTCCCTAATTGGTATACCAATTTATCCAAACTAAATAAATAAGTCTAGGTATACTATGGGCAATTAAACATTTTTAATTATTTTAGCACTATTCACTGTTATTTTTCTAGTACTGTTCATTGGTACCATAAATTTCATATTAATAGGACATTAGTCCCAATTTACATATTCATATCATTTTTTATATTTAATTATCCTTATGAGTATTTTAATTTTCATATATAGCATTTTTCCCATGAACCTTTCTTTAGGTTCATGTTGATGTGTCATATTTATCTAGGAATTTGACTAGGTTAGGATGTCTATTTAGTCACAATTCCTTCATAATAATTGCTCCTCTATGTTTAAACTTGAATTTCAGTTTTTGAATCACTGAGTTTGAGGTTATAGAACTCAAGTTATGGACAAAATACCATAACTGGTCCCTTTGCCTCTAAGCTGTCCAGAATTTACATTTCTGGTCAATAAACTTTGACCAGTAATAGTCATTTTGGGACATTTTCTGGGTTGGCAGTTTCAGTGACCCAACTTGTGCTAACAATTTGAATTGGTTAAAGGCAAAACTGGGTTAAGTGGTCTTAATCAATATTGTAGCCCTAAGTATCATGTTTCCAGATCATATTGGCACATCTCAAATGGAATTTCCTAGTGGGAGTTATGGCCAAATGAACACACGGGTATCAAATGGCATTCTGGGTTCAACTTAACATTTTCCAGATTTCAATTCCTAATTTTGGCTAATATTTTCCCTAGGATGCAATGGTTTCTAGAGCTTGGTCAAAACATAAAAATTGTTGTGCTATGTCTTATAAAACTTTTGGCACTAGTTTCACTCAATTTGCAGCTTTGGAGACCAAGTTATAGAGAGAGTTATGACCAAATGAACATGTACTGTTCATTTGGTCATTTTCTGGGTTGGCAGTTTTAGTGACTCAACTTGTGCTAACAGTTTGATTTGGTTAAAAGCAAAACTGGGTTAAGTGGTCTTCATGAAAAATGTAGCCCTATGTCTAAACTTTCCATTGGTAAAATTTTGGGTCATTTGGACCAGTATAGAGAGAGTTATGACCAAATGAACACGTACTGTTCATTTGGTCATTTTCTGGGTTGGGTTGCAGGGAAATCCGAATTTGGGCAGTATTTAGGTCAAGTTTTGGACAGAATTTGGGCATGGTTTCTTCATGGAAAATGGGCTATTTTGGGTCTAGTTTCACCTCCAATTGGCCTCATACCAATTGGGGTCACACAATTTTATTTATGGCCTAAAATGTACACTGCCCTCAACAAACACAACCTGCAGAAAATTGACACTTCCAAAACTCAATCTCCTCCAACTTCCTTACTTCAATTTGCATGTAATACACTTCTATAAGCAACAATCTCATCCCAATAGATCAATTTCAACATTTTACACAAAGTCCTCAACATTTATACAAACCCTAGTTTTCAAAGTTTCAAATTTACACAAACACTACACAATCAAACACCCAAACATTTCAACTAATTATACATTCTCATAGAACCATTTTTCATCACTTAAAAACAATAAATTTCAAGTTCCATGGCTGCCAAAAATTCAAGGGTTCTTTCCTCTAGATTTTCTTTTTGTTTTAATGGTATTTATGCTTAGCTAAACATGCTTTTCATGTTTAATAAAGAGAAGAAGAGGGATTAGTGCACTAACCTCTTGTGACCCACTTCAAACTTTAATCTTTCTTCTTCTAATGGGTATCTAAAGCTTCCTTATGGTGTGGGCTAAATTTTTTTGTGAAGGGGTCTATGGGTTTTGATGGGTAGAAAGCTTGGAAAATCAAGCTTTAAGAAGAACAAAAATGGAGGAAATGAGGGAGACAAGGAGAGAGAGAAGAAATGGAGGAAGAAGATGGGTTGGTGGGAGTTTGTCTCTTGTGCCTATTTATATATATTTTTTTTTGAAATTTCATAAATCTATTTCTTTTCTTTTCTTTTCTTTTCTTTTCTTTTCTTTTCTTCTTCTTTCTCTTCTCATTTTTCAATTTCAAATTCATAAAATTAATTTATGTTAATTATTCTATTTCCAAATTTTAATTTGACATTTAAGTCAAAATTCACATCTAGGGGTGAAATGACCAAAATGCCTTTCATGGTGCATATCGGGTTATTTTTATTATTTTTGTACCAAATAAATAAATTCTCTAAATTTTATTTTATTTCTCAAAATTTTTCCTATATTTTTTTAATATTTATTTCATTAATTTATGCCTCCTCACTATAGTTTAAGTGTAGTTCCAGACATTTTTATTGTCCGTACAGACATTAGTCATCAGAACAGTAAAATGTACGGACTACCTTTGGTGAGGACGTTACAATAGGCCTGAAGTAAAATGATGTGAGTTTAAAATTAAATTTGTTAAAAGTAAAAAATGATTATATTTAATTACTTATAAATAAATAAATTAAATCATATTCTTTTAAGCAAATGAGGGTAGTTTGTTGTTTTTCTCTACTTTAAAAGTACAAAAAAATGGAAGGTCTCGATTTCAAGTCTCCTGATCCAACTATTCTTGGATTATTAACATTTTTTGTATTTAATATTTTAATCAAGGTGAAGTATTTTTGTTATTCTGTTATACAAATCAAAATTTTTAACGGATTGAATGGAATCGAACAGAACTAGAGAAAAATTGAATTGAATTGAACTGTATCAATTCAATTAGATTTATCAATTTAGGATTCATCTTGGACTTAAATTAGACTCATTTAAGATCTAATATTAGTTATATTTCCTATTTTTAATGACAATTTTAGGCCTAATAATAATTAATTAAAATCCGAGATTTATCATCTATAATTTCCTTGCTTCTATTATGCATAATATTCTTCCGCTTAAATACTAATAGTTCTTTTTTTTTTTTAAGTACACGATTTCTCACGTTCGAACTGGGATAGTATTCAAGCCCTCTCAATAATGAATGCTCTAAAATTCGAACCATTGACTTTATAGGTAAAGTTTGTCTGGGATTAGCTATACGCCATTAATCCAACTATTTGTTGGTAATATTGAGATACTCTAAGTGTTGAAAAAGGGCATGGCATTATCTTATGCACGAATAGCATTGAGACATGAGTTGTGGCACTAAGTGGTTGGCATTTTCTTTCAATTGTAGTGGTGCATTGTTGCTTGTGTTTAAAGACTCGATAGTTCGCGAGATTTTGCAATTCACGCTAAATATCACATTTTGTTGCGCTCTTCATTGATGCGAAGCTGAAATATCCATTGCCAAGAGTTGTTTTGGTTCTCGCATCATTTATCTACTAGAACATCGACACAGGAACAACATGCAAATGCCACGCCCAAGCATGGGGATGCTAATAGAGTTATGGAAAGAGAAGTTATCACCTTATATATATTTATATATACACACACACAAAGGGAAATTTGTCAAAGTTCAATCAGTTGAAAATAATGAAATAAAGATGTAATATTTATAAAAAAAACCCATAAAATGTTATTAAGTAGTGTATATATAATTTAGATATTATAAGTAAAAAATACCTTAAAAATTTCTTAATGATATAAAAAAAAGGAATTTTACATGTCTTTCAAATTTATCATATTTTGTAATTTTATTACATTTAAACCAAGTTGATCAACAATTTTAATATGTGTACTAATTTAAAATTGAAATATACATATAAAGTCTATAAAATTATTTCAATAAGGAAAAATAAATATAATTTTATTATTAATTTTTTTATAATTAGCTTCAACTGGCATTCAAACTTGATACTCATAGTCCTGAAGAATTTTTTGTAATTTATAAATTATATTTTATAATTTTTCCTTTCTAAAAAAATATTTTTTTCTAGATATTACAACATAATTAAGAAAAATATTTTTAAAAAATTACTTATTAACATTCAAATAAGAAGAACTAATTTCCTTTTAAGAGTTTATATAATTAATTAAGGTTCATATGGACTATTTCATATCTCTTATGTAACGGCCTCACCGTAGGTGGTCCATACATTTTATTGTTCCGACAACTAATGTCTGTTCGAACAGTTAAAATGTCTGGAACTACACCTAAACTATAGTGAGGAGGCATAAATTGAAGGAATAAATGTTAAGAAAATATTGAAAAAAATTTACAGGAAATAAAGAAAAATTTAGAGAATTTATAAACTGATACAAAAATAATAAAAATAACCCAATATGCACTACTAAGGGCATTTTGGTCATTTCACCCCCAAAGGTGAATTTTGACCTAAATGTCAAAATAAAAAAAAATTAGAGAATAAAATAATTAACATTAATTAAAATTTATGAAATAGATTAGGAAAATGAGAAGAGAAAAGAAAAGAAAAGAAAAGAAAGGAAAAGAAAAGAAAAGAAAAGGCTTAGGAAAAATTCAAAAAAAAAATGTATATAAATAGGCACTAGAGGACAAACTCCCACCCACTTCCATCTTCTTCCTCCATTTCTTCTCTCTCTCTTTCCCTCATTTCCTCCATTGTTGTCAAGCTTCCAAGCTTGATTTCCCAAGCTTCTACCCATCAAAACCTTTAGCACCCTTCACAAAAAATACTCCTCACTCCATAAGAAAGCCATAGATACCCATAAGAAGCAAGAAAGTTGAGGTTTGGGAAGCTCAAGTAAGGTTAGTGCACTAATCCCTCTTCTTCTCTTTATTAAACATGAAAAGCATGTTTAGCTAAGCATAAATACCATTTAAACAAAAAGAAAATCTAGAGGAAAGAACCCTTGAATTTTTGGCAGCCATGGAACTTGAAGTTTATTGCTTTTAAGTGATGAAAAATGATTCCATGAGAATGTGTAATTAGTTGAAATGTTTGGGTGTTTGATTGTGTAGTGTTTGTGTAAATTTGAAACCTTGAAAACTAGGGTTTGTGTAAATGTTGAGGACTTTGTGTAAAATGTTGAAATTGACCTATTGGGATGAGATTGTTGCTTATAGAAGTGTATTGCATGCAAATTGAAGTAAGGAAGTTGGAGGAGATTGAGTTTTGGAAGTGTTAATTTTCTACAGGTTGTGTTTGTTGAGGGCAGTGTACATTTTAGGCCATAAATAAAATTGTGTGACACCAATTGGTATGAGGCCAATTGGAGGTGAAACTAGACCCAAAATAGCCCATTTTCCATGAAGAAACCATGCCCAAATTCTGTCCAAAACTTGAGCTAAATACTGCCCAAATTCGGATTTCCCTGCACCCAACCCAGAAAATGACCAAATGAACAGTACGTGTTCATTTGGTCATAACTCTCTCTATACTGGTCCAAATGACCTAAAATTTTACCCATGGAAAGTTTAGACATAGGGCTACACTTTTCATGAAGACCACTTAACCCAGTTTTGCCTTTAACAAATTCAAATTGTTAGCACAAGTTGTGTCAGTGAAACTGCCAACCCAGAAAATGACCAAATGAACAGTACGTGTTCATTTGGTCATAACTCTCTCTATACTGGTCCAAATGACCTAAAATTTTACCCATGGAAAGTTTAGACATAGGGCTACACTTTTCATGAAGACCACTTAACCCAGTTTTGCCTTTAACAAATTCAAATTGTTAGCACAAGTTGGGTCACTGAAAACAGTACGTGTTCATTTGGTCATAACTCTCTCTATACTGGTCCAAATGACCTAAAAGTTTACCCATGAAAAGTTTAGACATAGGGATACACTTTTCATGAAGACCACTTAACCCAGTTTTTCCTTTAACAAATTCAAATTGTTAGCATAAATTGGGTCACTGAAACTGCCAACCCAGAAAATGACCAAATGAACAGTACGTGTTCATTTGGTCATAACTCTCTCTATACTGGTCCAAATGACCTAAAATTTTACCCATGGAAAGTTTAGACATAGGGCTACACTTTTCATGAAGACCACTTAACCCAGTTTTGCCTTTAACCAATTCAAATTGTTAGCACAAGTTGGGTCACTGAAACTGCCAACCCAAAAAATGACCAAATGAACAGTACGTGTTCATTTGGTCATAACTCTCTCTATAGTGGTCCAAATGACCTAAAATTTTACCCATGGAAAGTTTAGGCATAGGGCTACACTTTTCATGAAGACTACTTAACCCAGTTTTGCCTTTAACCAATTCAAATTGTTAGCAAAAGTTGGGTCACTGAAACTGCCAACCCAGAAAATGTCCCAAAATACTATTCCTTTGGTATTTTGACCATAACTTGAGTTCTATAACCCCAAACTCAGTGATTCAAAAACTGAAATTCAAGTTTAAACATAGAGGGGAAATTGTTATGGAGGAATTATGACTAAATAGACATCCCAACCTAGTCAAATTCCTAGATAAAGATAACACATCAACATGAACCTAAAGAAAGGTTCATGGGAAAATGCTATATATGATAATTAAAATACTCATAAGGAGAATTAAATATTAAAAATGATATGAATATGTAAATTGGGACTAATGTCCTATTAATATGAAATTAATGGTATCAATGAACAGTACTAGAAAATAGTAATAGTGAACAGTGCTAAATTAATTAAAAATGTTTAATTGCCCACAGTATACCTAGACTTATTTATTTAGTTTAGATAAATTGGTATACCAATTAGGGACTACAGATAGCAGTACTGCCTACCGAGAAAATCATGAACTGACAACATATATCTGGTATGATTGTTCTACAGGCTATATGCCTACTTTATTTCTGGCTTTACAAGCCTGACAATGGGTCTCGTGCCCGACAGCTGGCCTCGTGCCTGACAGATGTATACAGGGTAGACATATGGCTATCTAACCCATATACTCCCGTGTATCCAGCTTTTATAATTTGTTATAGGTTTCTTGGGCATTGATAATAATTAATTAATACTGAATATACAATAAGTAAACAGAAAAGATCCCAATAATTTTAATTGTTTCCAAAGTGTAATAAAAAAAATAAAAGACCCAGAATTTATGATTTGTTAATATTAATTCAATTGTTTAATTATTGTTATTATAAATTATGCACCACTAAGCGTTATGCTTAGCGCGTTGGTTTTCCATCGCGTAGGTACTGGAGATCAATCCCAGCAGCCGCAGCAGCAGCACCAGTAGTGCACTGACAGAGCTCTGATCAGATCTGCCATTGTCCAGAGTCACCTCACCGGTCTTTTGTATTTTGGTAGGGCCCATGTATAGACTAGTATTTTGGTTCATTATGTTTAGTTATGATGTAATTACTAGTTTATGATGTATTTCATTTTGGACTTGAAACGAAAACTTATAATTTATTATCTATGAATTTTTATATGAATGCAATAGATGACACTTCATTTTGAGATCTCAAAAATAGTTGTGAATGATATGATAAAAGAGAATATGATATGAAAATATGTGAGATGACTATGAATATGTTAACAGGTGATAGTGGAACCCGACAGATGCTAACAAAACAGGGGAGGCTCTGTCCAGGTCTCCACAGAAATTAAAAAAAAAAAAATTTCTACACATTGAATACATGTTTTAAATGACATTAAAAGTTTACAATAGATATGATAAAACAAGATAGGGTGCTCCGGCACCGAATGTGGCACTTCTTGCTCGGCTATACAGTAGACGGGTAAGGGGCGTCACATTTAGTGATATCAGAGCAGAGGTTTAGGCGGTCCTCGACCTAAATAGTTAGAAATAGATAGAGTGCATCACATGCATGGGCCTTTAAATAGAGTCGAGGTGACACTAATGCAGATCTGTTTCTTTGTTTGTTTTATAGGATCGATGGCATCTGATCCTTCAGAGCACAGACCTCCGAGACCGATAGAGGAGGAAGTAGAGAGTCACGCACCTGCTCCTAGTCGGGGGAGAAGTGGTGGTAGAGCAGAGTCATCTCGAGGCACTGTGAGTAGGGCACAGCAAGCCTTCTATGAACAGATGACACAGCTGTTCCGTTAGTTCGCCGGAGCCATTCCCCAGCCACAGCCATCTCCACCTCCACAGCCACAGCCACAGCCACCTCCACCTCCACAGCCACAGCCACAGCCACCACCACCACCACCACCTGTACAGCCACCTCCACCCCCACAGCCGCAACCTATACACAGATCTCCACTAGAGAGACTGCGGAAGTATGGGGCAATTGACTTCAGAGGTAAGAGGGATGATGATCCAGCTGCAGCAGAGTATTGGCTGGAGAGGACAGAGAGGGTATTGCAGCAGTTGCACTGCACCCCAGAGCAGCAGTTAGAGTGTGCTCTGTCACTGCTACAGGAGGATGCATATAGATGGTGGGTGACAATATCTAGAGTAGTACAGCCTGCATAGATCACCTGGGAGTTCTTTCTAGCTGAATTCAGAAAGAAATACATCAGTCATGTATACTTGGAGGCTAGAAGAAGAGAATTCCTGGCACTGAGACAGAGGCAGCTGACAGTCTCTGAATATGAGCGAGAATTCGTGAGACTTAGCGAATATGCATTGGAAATTATGCCGACAGAGGTTGATAAATGCAGAAGATTTGAGGACAGACTGAATGACAATATCAGGTTGATAGTGACATCTCACCACTTCACAGATTTCTCTCTGTTGATAGCATTAGCCCTTGATGTGGAGAGAGTCAGAAATAAAGAGCAGTCTAGAAAGGATAGGCAACACAAGAGGGGTTCTGGATCTGGTCAGTCCAGTTCAGCAAACACGAGTAGTAAGAGACCCAAGGAGTCTCAGGGTCAGACTCAAGGTCGGGGCAAGAAACAGAAGTCTCGGTTTGCTCCAAGGAGAGGAGGAGGACAATCTGGTGCATCAGTGGGTAGTTCACCAGGTGCAGCTACACGGGGATCAGCCCCACCACCTGCTTGTGTACATTGTGGTAGACCCCACAGAGGAGAGTGCAGATTGTTGACAGGTGGATGTTTTAGATGTGGGTCTACGGATCACTTCCTGAAGGATTGTCCACAGAGGAACACTAGTGCTCCCACTGCTCCACCTCAGATGGAGAGGTCTGCCCCAGCAGCACAGAGGGGTAGGAGACCTGCGAGGCCTGATACAGCTGGCACATCACAGAGGCCTACTGCAGAGACAGTCCAGAGGCAGGAGATTAGGGTAGCACCTCGTGCTTATGCCATGAGAGCTCGAGATGAGCCAGAGCCAGCTGATGTCATTAGAGGTACATTTTCTTTTTATGACCTGCTAGTATGTGTATTGATTGATCCGGGTTCCACACATTCATATGTGTGTATCACACCACCAATTGATAGAGGGGTACAAGTAGAGGAGCTAGAGGAGGACATACAAGTCACAAACCCTTTAGGCCATAGTGTTATGGTGAAAAAGGTCTACAAGGGTTGTCCTCTAAAAATACAAGGGTATGAGTTTTTAGCTGACTTGATTGAGCTACCATTCCATGAGTTCGATGTGATATTAGGTATGGACTGGTTATCACGTCATCAGGCGATGGTAGATTGTCGGCTAAAGAGGATGTCACTACAGACAGTAGATGGGGATGTGATTACAGTTGTGGGTGAAGGAACGGGTTGTCTTTCCACCATCATATCAGCCACAACAGCCAGAAGATTGATAAGAAAGGGCTGTGAGGCTTTCTTAGCACATGTGGTTGATACCAGGAAGACTAGCCCAAGCATCCAGGAGATCCCCACTGTATGTGATTTTCCGGATGTGTTTCCAGAAGAGTTGCCGGGTTTGCCA
The DNA here is from genome assembly GCF_030052815.1 of Hevea brasiliensis. Classification (NCBI taxonomy): domain Eukaryota; kingdom Viridiplantae; phylum Streptophyta; class Magnoliopsida; order Malpighiales; family Euphorbiaceae; genus Hevea; species Hevea brasiliensis. The sequence continues at coordinate 23,445,039 of NC_079506.1, forward strand.
CCCAATAGAGAAGTGGAGTTTGCTATAGAGGTTATACTGCATCGCACCAATGTCCATTGCTCCATATAGGATGGCACCTCTTGAATCGAGAGAGTTGAAAGTTCGATTCATGTGAGCTACTAGACAAGGGCTTCATATGCCCTAGTGTGTCACCCTGGGGAGCACCAGTACTATTTGTGAAGAAGAAGGACGGTACCCTTCGGCTATGTATAGACTACCGGCAGCTGAATAAGGTGACTGTGAAAAACAAATACCCTTTACCTAGGATAGATGACCTGTTTGATCAATTGAGGGGAGCTGGAGTGTTCTCCAAGATAGATCTCAGATCAGGCTATCACCAGTTGAGAGTGAAGGAGACAGATGTTCCTAAAACTGCTTTCAGGACCCGGTATGGACACTATGAGTTCCTAGTGATGCCATTTGGGCTAACAAATGCACCAGCAGCTTTCATGGACCTAATGAACCGCATCTTTCATCCCTACTTGGATCGGTTTGTTGTGGTCTTTATAGATGATATCTTGGTGTATTCTAAGAACCGGGAAGAGCATGATGAACACCTGAGAGTAGTACTACAGACACTGCGAGAAAAGCAATTGTATGCCAAGTTATCCAAGTGTGACTTCTGGTTGGATGAGATATCCTTTCTTGGACACATTGTGTCAGCAGATGGAATCAGGGTAGATCCAAGGAAGATTGAAGCAATAGTTGAATGGAAGCCTCCCAAAAATGTAACAGAAGTCAGAAGCTTTTTGGGGTTAGTTGGATACTACAGGAGATTTGTGAAGGGATTTTCCCTTATAGCAGCCCCATTGACTAAGTTACTGCATAAGAATGCAAAGTTTGACTGGAATGAAAAATGTCAAACCAGTTTTGAGAAGCTAAAGGCTATGCTTATAGAAGCTCCAATGTTGACACAGCCAGAGTCAGAGAAAGACTATGTGATCTATAGTGATGCCTCTCACAATGGGCTTGGGTGTGTTCTAATGCAGGAAGGGAAAGTAGTTGCCTATGCTTCTAGACAGCTAAGGCCACATGAAAAGAACTACCCAACTCATGATCTGGAATTGGCGGCAATAATATTTGCATTGAAGATATGGAGGCATTACCTATATGGTGAGAAGTGTTACATCTACACTGATCACAAGAGTCTAAAGTACTTGCCAACTCAGAAGGAACTCAATCTGAGACAGAGGAGATGGATTGAATTCCTTAAAGACTATGACTGTGTGATCGACTACCATCCTGGGAAAGCAAATATAGTGGCTGACGCCCTAAGCAGGAAGTCCATGATGGCTTTGAGAGCATTGAATGCTCGACTGTCTTTAGCACAGGATGGGGTACTTTTGGCTGAGTTGTGTGTAAAGCCAAGTTTGTTACAGCAAATACAAGAGGCACAGTTAAGGGATGAAAAGTTGCTAACTGTTATGGGCAGAACTCAAGAGGGGAAAGTTGCTAACTGTTATGGGCAGAACTCAAGAGGGGAAGGAGACTGATTATGAGTTGAAAGGAGATAGGTGCCTGTACTATAAAGGCAGAATATGTGTACTAAGAGATGAGGAACTAAAGAAAAATATCTTAAAAGAGGCGCACAGTAGCTTCCATGCTATGCACCCAGGAAGTACCAAGATGTACCAAGACCTGAAAACACATTATTGGTGGCCTGGAATGAAGAAAGAGATTGGTGATTTTGTGACTAGATGTTTGACATGCCAGCAGGTTAAGGCTGAGCATCAGGTTCCATCAGGGTTGTTGCAACCTATATCCATACCAGAATGGAAATGGGACCGCATTACCATGGATTTTGTGACTGGGCTACCATTGACACAGAGGAAGCATGATACTATATGGGTGATTGTGGATAGATTGACCAAGTCAGCTCATTTCCTATCAGTTAGAACCAGCTACTCATTAGAGAGATTTGCAGAAATTTACATAGATGAGATAGTCCGGCTACATGGAGTGCCAACATCGATCATATCTGACCGAGACCCGAGATTTACTTCGAGGTTTTGGAAGAGGATACAGGAGTCTTTAGGCACTCGACTACACTTCAGTACGGCTTTTCATCCACAGACGGATGGACAGTCAGAACGGGTGATTCAGGTATTGGAGGATATGTTGAGAAGCTGCATCATTGATTTTGAAGGAAGTTGGGAGAAGTATCTTCCTTTGGTAGAGTTTGCTTACAACAACAGCTACCAAGCAAGTATAAAAATGGCTCCATATGAAGCGTTGTATGGGAGGAGATGTAGAACTCCCTTATGCTGGACAGAAATGGGTGAGGAGAAAATAGTGGGCCTAGATTTAGTGAGACAGACAGAGGAAAAAGTGAAACTCATCAGAGACAATTTGAAGGTTGCCTTGGACAGACAAAAGTCATATGCCGACCTGAGGAGAAAGGATATAGAGTATGAGGTTGGCGAGAAGGTGTTTCTAAAGGTATCACCTTGGAAGAAAGTGCTAAGATTTGGTAAAAAGGGTAAGTTGAGCCCTAGGTTTATTGGTCCATACAATGTCATTGAGCGTGTGGGTCCAAAGAGCCTCTGTGCTAGCTTTACCACTGAAATGGACAAGATCCACAGTGTATTCCATGTGTCGATGCTCAGGAGATACAGATCAGATCCTTCACATGTCATTCCAGCAGAGGAGGTAATTGTGCAACCTGATTTGACATATGAAGAAGAACCAGTTAGAATCTTGGCACGAGAAGTGAAAGAACTCAGAAATAAGAGGATCCCACTAGTGAAAGTCTTGTGGAGACACCACAACACGGAAGAAGCGACATGGGAGAGCGAGGAGACGATGAGGCAGCAGTTCCCTCAGCTCTTCACATTAGGTAAATTTTGAGGACGAAATTTCTATTAGAGGGGAAGAATTGTAACGCCCTCACCATAGGTAGTCCGTACAATTTACTGTTCCGACGACTCATATCTGTTCGGACAGTCAAAATGTCTGGAACTACACCTAAACTATAGTGAGGAGGCATAAATTAATGAAATAAATATTAAAAAAAAATATAGGAAAATTTTTGAGAAATAAAATAAAATTTAGAGAATTTATTAATTGGTATAAAAAAATAAAAATAATCCGATGAGTACCATGAAAGGCATTTTGGTCATTTCACCCCTAGAGGTGAATTTTGACTTAAATGTCAAATTAAAATTTGGAAATAGAATAATTAACATAAATTAATTTTATGAATTTAAATTTGAAAAATGAGAAGAGAAAGAAGAAGAAAAGAAAAGAAAAGGAAAGAAAAGAAAAGAAAGGAAATAGATTTATGAAATTTAAAAACAATAAAGTACACATAAATATATATATATATATATATATATATATATATATATATATATATATATATATATATATAAATAACCACAAGAGACAAAACCCCCCACCAACCATCTTCTTCTTCCTCTTCTCTCTCTCTCCTTGCCGTCTCCCTTGGTCTCTCCCTCTCCACCATTGTTATCAAGCTTAAAGCTTGATTTCCCAAGCTTTCACTCACCAAAACCCATAGACCCCTTCACAAAAAATTTAGCCCACACCATAAGGAAGCTTTAGATACCCATAAGAAGAAGAAAGATTAAAGTTTGAAGTGGGTCACAAGAGGTTAGTGCACTAATCCCTCTCTTTCTCTTTATTAAACATGAAAAGCATGTTTAGCTAAGCATAAATACCATTAAAACAAAAAGAAAATCTAGAGGAAAGAACCCTTGAATTTTTGGCAGCCATGGAACTTGAAGTTTATTGCTTTTAAGTGATGAAAAATGGTTCCATGAGAATGTGTAATTAGTTGAAATGTTTGGGTGTTTGATTGTGTAGTGTTTGTGTAAATTTGAAACTTTGATAACTAGGATTTGTGTAAATGTTGAGGACTTTGTGTAAAATGTTTATGATGAACAGATCGCAAACCTTATTATGTAAAAGAACACAGAAGATCGATCAAGCTTCCGAAGTATTCTTGTTGATCGATCGGGAGATCACAAAAGAGAGACCACGACGCGACGGTGAACAGGTAAAACGAAAGATGCGTAGGTATTACGTTTGGAAAAAGCGGGACAATTTTGCGTTTGAGTTTATTTATAATGGACCTCCGCCTAATTCTAATCCAGTTGATTAGGGATTTTTTTATTCAAAGATATCCCTTCTTCAACAATTATCTTCAGAATTAATCATTATCTTATAGATAATATATAAAAAAAATAATCCTCATTTTGCAATTAAAAATCAAAGTAAAAACTAAAACATTAAATAATTACAAAAATTAAATTAAAATGATTTTATATGTAATTTATTTATAAATTTTTAAAATATACTCATTTTTTTATTATTAATTTATAGAGATTTTATCTTCCAAACTCTAATTGGTTATAAGCTATAAAATTAAAAAAATAAATTAATAAAATTAAAAATATCTTATTTTATCAATAATTATCTTTAGCAAATATGAGAAGATCCTCATCTTATAAATAAAAAAATAAAAATAAGAGTAAAAATAAAGTAATTAATTTAAATAATTATAAAAAATACTAAAGCTAAATGATTGCTTCTAATTTTTTTAAATTTCTTATTACCGTAGTTAAAATTAAAAGCATTGTTTTCTTATTTCAATAATATATATATATATATATATATATATATATATATATCCACTGCAGCTAGACAAAGTTTTACCAAACAATTAATATAAATCAACTATCATCAGCTATCAGCTAATAGAAACAACCATTACTGATTAACTATTAGCTGCATCCAATAGTTAAACAAAATAGGCCTGAAGTAAAATGATGTGAGTTTAAAATTAAATTTGTTAAAAGTATAAAATAATTATATTTAATTACTTATAAATAAACAAATTAAATCATATTCTTTTAAGCAAATGAGGGTAGTTTGTTGTTTTTCTCTACTTTAAAAGTACAAAAAAATGGAAGGTCTCGATTTCAAGTCTCCTGATCCAACTATTCTTGGATTATTAACATTTTTTGTATTAAATATTTTAATCAAGGTGAAGTATTTTTGTTATTCTGTTATACAAATCAAAATTTTTAACGGATTGAATGGAATCGAACAGAACTAGAGAAAAATTGAATTGAATTGAACTGTATCAATTCAATTAGATTTATCAATTTAGGATTCATCTTGGACTTAAATTAGACTCATTTAAGATCTAATTTTAGTTATATTTCCTATTTTTAATGACAATTTTAGGCCTAATAATAATTAATTAAAATCCGAGATTTATCATCTATAATTTCCTTGCTTCTATTATGCATAATATTCTTCCGCTTAAATACTAATAGTTCTTTTTTTTTTAAGTACACGATTTCTCACGTTCGAACTGGGATAGTATTCAAGCCCTCTCAATAATGAATGCTCTAAAATTCGAACCATTGACTTTATAGGTAAAGTTTGTCTGGGATTAGCTATACGCCATTAATCCAACTATTTGTTGGTAATATTGAGATACTGTAAGTGTTGAAAAAGGGCATGGCATTATCTTATGCACGAGTAGCATTGAGACATGAGTTGTGGCACTAAGTGGTTGGCATTTTCTTTCAATTGTGGTGGTGCATTGTTGCTTGTGTTTAAAGACTCGATAGTTCGCGAGATAAATCACGCTAAATATCACATTTTGTTGCGCTCTTCATTGATGCGAAAGCCGAAATATCCATTGCCAAGAGTTTTTTTGGTTCTCGCATCATTTATCTGCTAGAACATCGACACAGGAACAACATGCAAATGCCACGCCCAAGCATGGGGATGCTAATAGAGTTATGGAAAGAGAAGTTATCACCTTATATATATTTATATATACACACACACAAAGGGAAATTTGTCAAAGTTCAATCAGTTGAAAATAATGAAATAAAGATGTAATATTTATAAAAAAAAAACCCATAAAATGTTATTAAGTAGTGTATATATAATTTAGATATTATAAGTATAAAATACCTTAAAATTTTCTTAATGATATAAAAAAAAGGAATTTTACATGTCTTTCAAATTTATCATATTTTGTAATTTTATTACATTTAAGCCAAGTTGATCAACAATTTTAATATGTGTACTAATTTAAAATTGAAATATACGTATAAAGTCTATAAAATTATTTCAATAACGAAAAATAAATATAATTTTATTATTAATTTTTTTATAATTAGCTTCAACCGGCGCCATTCAAACTTGATACTCATAGTCCTGAAGAATTTTTTGTAATTTATTAATTATATTTTATAATTTTTCCTTTTCTAAAAAAATATTTTTTTTCTAGTTATTACAACATAATTAAGAAAAATATTTTTAAAAAATTACTTATTAACATTCAAATAAGAAGAACTAATTTCCTTTTAAGAGTTGATATAATTAATTAAGGTTCATATGGACTATTTCATATCTCTTAACTAAGTATGCTAGTATTATTATCAATATTAATAATAATAATATATATATATATATATATATATATATATATATATATATATATATATATATATATATATATATATATATATATTTTAATCATTAGAGCTTGTTTAACAATATTAATTATTCTACTTTTAATTATTTTAGTAGCTGTTAGTTATTTTATTAATTATTAGATATTAATTAACTTATAAAAATAGCAGTTGATTATCTATTAAGTGTAAAATAGTTGTATTATCTTATTGACTTTAGTCAAAACACTAATTCAATCACTAGGAAGGATAATTTTTCATTAATTCACTCCTTCAACAAGTGAAATAATATTTTGACTATAATCAAAACACTAAATATTACTTTAAAAATTATTACCAAACAGGGCTACATCTATAAAACAAAGCTTTCTTTCTTATCGATATTAGATTTACAAGTTACAAATTAAATACATGGCAAACAAAAGGTATAAACTTAAGAGAATTTTGAAAATTTATAGATATAATCAAATAAAATTCTTAAATTTTGCAAATAAATTCAAAATTTAAATAGATTCAAATCAACATATTTAATAATTTTATCCACTTCGTTTCCTTTTAATTCTTCTATTCAATCTTAATAATATGTCAGCAGCCCGCGGCAACACTACTAGTCAAATAAAACAAGAACAACAAAGTGTGGGTATTACACTTCGGAAATTTATAATATTTATTTGAGAGTACTAAAAAATAATGTTCTTCATGTATGCAAAAATTTAATTACACCATTTAAAAATAAGTGAGACACATATGTATGTGAATGAAGAAGTAGAAGTATGTGCTTCATAGCAATAAATAGTCCTCTTAATCTTCTCTCTCTACTCACAACAAGAAAACAAAGAAAATAATACCAATAAGCAGATGGAAGACATCCTCTACAAATCTTTTTCCATGCCAAAAAGACTAAGAGCTTGTTGGAGCTGCTTTTGAAAAAAAATAAGTTTTTAAATATACTAGTTAGAGGCTATTAAAATATAATTTAAAATTATATTTAATAAATTTTAATCATAAAAATACTAAAATAATAAATAATTTTTTTCAAACTGCTTTTTCAACAGCATAAAAATATTTAAAAAAAATAAACAATTTTAGCACTTCAACATCAATGTTAAATAGGTACTAAATATCATCAGCGACAGTACACAGTAGTCTAATAATAAATAACAGGAGAATAAAAAAAAAAAAAAAAGAAGAGAGAGAGAGAGAGAGAGAAGAAAGAGAGTAGGAAATTGCTTGTTTCATGAAGAGGCTACATTAAGTTTTGCCATTAGCAGCCCCATTCACCAGCAGCTCAATGCAAATGACACTGGCATTTCATGAAAAACATTATTTCACTCAAAAACCACAACACATGTATCATGTTTAAATTGCAAATCATAAATTTAGTATCTGTACATAAATATCAAGCAAGTTTGCACCCCCAACTCCAACAAGAATACAAAGCTGTCATCAAAACCTGGATGCCAACCCAAACAAAACATACTGCCATTAAAGCCATGCAGAAAAAAAAAAAAAGATGATGGTCAGACATAAATAAACCCTGTTAGACACAGAAGAATCCCACTTCAACAAAGCTGAAATTCAGCTATTTAAAATCGTCATAGTGACCACTATAAGTACAGTGACTACACTCAATTCTTTGATTTCGAATGCTTTACCAGCCAATCGATAACTGTATCAATGTTAGTGCAGTTTTTGCATGATATCATGAAGCAACACACTTCTCTGTCAGTAATAGATTTGAGCCCCCTGCACAATATTTAACAGGGTGGTTAACGTCAAAATGATCTGAAATTTGATAATAGAAAAATATAAAATGGCATTTCATATGTATTATGTTGTGGATCCTCTTTTGTGAATATTATTTATTGATTTTGCCACCAATAACAACCGGTGAGCGTTCTTTTTTTTGTGGTGGTCATTTTGATGTAAAAAAAAGGGTGGTGAAAAATTTATTGCAAACATGAACAAAAAAACCAACGCAGCACATTTTTTTTGGCATAAAACATTCTTCATGACAATCCCACCATAACAACATTTTAAGATTTCTAAAAGCCACTCACAATTGTTCTGTAAAGTCTTGTTTAGACAAAGCACCCGGTTTGTCAATTTTGTTCCCCAGCACCAGCAAGGGAATACCTTTCAGTGAGGGCTTACTCAAAAGGTCATGAAGTTCACTTCTTGAAACAGATAAATTATCAAAATCAGCAGCATCCACAACATATCTGCGAACACAACCAAAATTATTGACCTTATTTCTTGAACAACGCGTAGCATGAGAATATTTTATACAAATACAAATCATGAATGTGTACTGTACACACAGCAAAGAGAATCACTTATCCAGCCAGTTTCCAACTGCCTGGCAAGATTCTCTATAATTCACGTGCAGGAAAATTTGAAAATAGACAATATAAAATGGATGTAAGTGCTTAACTGCATCTCTTTCAGATAGGAATGAAAAACATCACCATCAGAAGAAAAGGAAGGAAAAAAAAAAAAGATACAGAGTGAATCAGAAAATGCAACCTACTATTCAGGATAATCCTTCAAACAAGGTCTTCGATTAATATAAAATAGAGCGAAATGCCCTTATGCCTGAACTTAAGCATAATAAGCATTACAAGAGAACTTCAAGTGAAGCAAAACAAAGAAGTCCATGGTAAAAAAAGTCCCTGGAGTACAAAAGATATCCGCAGTAGATAGCTGAATTACATACAAGGAACTTCCTCTAAACATTTATTCTTTTAAGAAATGCATTATTAAATAGCAACAAGAAGTGCCAATCCAGAAACATGAGCAGAATCATGTATTTGACAAAGAGCCTGTGAAAAGAAAAAAGAAAAAAAAACTTTGTCTAGCCACCCAAAAAAATGTCCAGAATACCAAAAGTGTAAAATATGCACCCATCAATCTTAAAGTGGGACGAGACCCTTACTCTCCTGCAAAAGCTATCCTACTTCCTAAGTATCACTCCAAAAGGTATCCACTACAACAGATCAATTGATAAGAAACTAACTGCAAAAGGTACCACCATAACACATCAATTGATGGAAAACTATCTCCAGGAGAGTTGATGTGTACAACTTAAACAGCAAGTTGGCTAAATTAATGTCTAAATTAGCATCAAATTTCAGTGTCAATTTCACTAGTAGCTCATCAGAAACTTCCTTTGTAAAACAACTAGCAGCAAATTATTGGATAAGTCCATGAAACTGCAACATCTCAGAGTCTATAGTGGGGGTCAGAATAGCTCATCAGAAACTGGCTTTGTAAAACAAGTAGCAACAAACTATTGGATAAGCCCTTGAAACAGCAAGAACTCAGTCTATGGAACTCTGGAGGCCAGAATAAGGAAAAGAAATTTAGATCCTAAAATTTGAAGCTATTAAATCTGAATTAAGAAGAAGCAAGTGTAAAAATGCTTCCAATGAGCAGTATAACAAGTGGAGACCACAAATTGTATTTAGGGGGCAATAATGGTACAAATGCAGAATGCAACACAAAAAGGACGAACATGAAGAAAAGAACAAAGATGAAGATGGATAAGATTTATAATAATCCAAGAACAGGTTCAAAATTTTATCTATTATCAAAAAAAAAAAAAAGCTAGAATGAAAAGAAAAACACATTTTTGAACATGATAAGCGTCGATCATGATCTGAACCAACGAAATTCAGCAACAAAAAGACAAACAAAATAACCAAAATGGTATTGCACAATGAAAACATCCCAAGTTTTTCCTATTATTTTCAGAAAAGCATCATTTAAGTTTGCAGATGGGTCACGCATAAGACATACACAATAGCTGAAACTGCACGGCAGTATCTCTCCCACATGCTGCGAAACCTTGGTTGACCTCCAAGATCCCACAACTTTATTGTGACATTCCCTTTTGTTACCTTCTTCATATTAAATCCTACCTGTAGGTAAAAGAGAAGATGTGATTAACATGTCCATGAATTAATCTAACCACAAATAAAGATAACACTGCAATACAAATGATAAATGCTCAGAAGGTTCATGGTATTTCTCCTAATGTTGCAGAGGTTCTTTTAAGAAGAGCACTCACTGTTGGGATCATGTCTTCACTGTATCCACCAGTCTAGAAACAAGAGCCAGAAAAAGAAATTCTGCCGTCAGAATCAAAACCAAAAGAGTAAAGAGCAACATATAAACATATATATGACATGAACTTTTCCACTTACTGCAATAACATTTACAAGTGATGTTTTCCCAGCATTCTGAAGTCCTATTAGAGACAACTCCATTTCTTGCTTGAAAAAGAGACTACAATCAGGAAACAGGTTAAGTTAAAAGATATATTCAATTATGCATGAGCCACTCCAATTAAATACTTTCATGAAACGAAAGTTGAAAGAATCTGTTCAATCATTTCAAACCACTGCAGTAATTGGAACTCTTTTATATATATACATATGAAGACACACTGAGTCACTGACTACATTGGCTTCCTAGATAATCAATTTTTATATGAAAATCTTTATAACCCATCCACATTTGAAAGGGATACCAAGGCCATTGGAAACAACAAAGTCTAATATTATGACACAAGTTTCTCAAAGCAACAGCTGCAATATGCTGGTTTTAGTAAGTGGCGCAAAAAAATTAAGCACTTCAATTATTTCAATTATCTTTAAACCCAATAAAAACCTCTTCACAAATTGAACTTTTTAAACGTTTCTCACTGCCTATTTTTCTCATAGTTGCAGTCCAATGCAAAAATTATTTTCCACTTGCCTTTGACCACACAGCAGTATCTGAATAAAAAGGACCAAAATGCCAATGAATGAACAAGAAATTAGTTGTTTTAATTCCAAATATGCCACCTATGTCTTTTTCCCCTTTTCACACAAACTCTACAGCTAAAACACATAATCTATGTATACTCAAGGTAATATAAATTTTTTTTTTTCTTCCCTGTCTGTTAGGAGCTAATCTGGTGTTTGGCTCCACAAGGGATAGCCCTCACTCCATAAATCCCCCTATTCCATCACAAAATTTTGAACTTTGAAGTTGACATGCCCAAGTTGGAATCCGTAGTTTTAACCATTAGGCTATCTCCTCAAGGACATTAGTAAACATCAGTAACTTCAAATGTGCCAAAACACTTCAAACAGAAGAAAAATTGTATCCACCATGGATGTTTCCTTTGAACCTATGAAAGTGCTCCTAGCTCCAATTCATAGCACCATGAAACTTAAATAACTTCCAGAAGCTACACTGAAGATTTCTGGGATCACAATAACATACTTGTCCTACATTTTACCTTCCCACCAACTTACCACCACTGCCATGTAACAATAATTTCCATCATATTATAAAATTTTCTGCTATTAAAAATTGATATAGCATGCCAATTACAACCACTAAATAACTTCCACCTTGTAGCCATTACCACCTCCCTCACTACTATCAAGATGAAAATATGCCAATATACCCTTTTTTTTATTTAAGTTCCGACCATACTTAAAAACCATCCACAGTTTCACTTCAACCATCCAACATATCAAAAGCTGACGCTTAATTGATTCAAATGAAATTCAATCCAAATCAACCTAGGAGCCATGTAGCTGGACAACCAATTCAAACAATCAACCTATCGAATTCTCACCAATATTCGACGAATTTTCCTTATTTCAAATAAATCTCCATCAACTTGCTGAATTTACACTTATAACTCACTCTCTTTCCGGATAATTTAAAACAAAAAGTACGAAATCAGATAATAAGCCAAGTCTTACACTAATTAAAGTAGCATCGAAATTTTAACTCAAAATTTCCTATCTTCTTCCACGCGTTCCCATCAACCAAACAGATCTCTTTCCACCAATTTAACTATCAAAATAGGAAATTTAGATTTCGCCAAAAGAAAATTAAAAAAAAAAAAAAAAAGCAAAAGAAACTCAAAATAGATCAAGAATCCCATGCATGAGCTTTATTATGATTAGTAATGGCCTTCAACTGCAATTCATAAACTTCCCTTTTCCAAACGATAATAAGAGCCTAAAATAATTTCAAATTTTCTCGGCGTCCAAACAAAAATAACAAAAAAATAAATATTACATTACCTTCGCAGCCAATTGAGAAAAGCTTCCCATAGTCCCATCTTTCTCTTTATTTAATTTCAACGAAACAAACAAGAACTAAGGGTTTCGATTTAAACCCAATAAAAAGATTGATCTGTAGATGAGAAAAATCAGACCTTTTGAGTTCCTATCCCTCCTCAATTATTGAATTCAATTCCCTCGCTATTTAAAATGGAAATCCAAAAGCCAAAGGTAATGATAATCCAAGCTACGACGGAATAAAGAATGTCTCAAAATTTATTCCACGCGCTTGGTAAAGAGAGTGACGAATCGGGGCCAATAGTAGTGGTTTAGTGTAGCATATGTGAGGATCTTATTGGGGGAAAGAAATTACACGCGCTAGAGATAAATGCAAGAAAAAGCGGATCCCGTGTGACAGAAAACGACGTCAGATTTGGGTGGGCGAAAAGGTTATGGGATATTTATTTTGTCCTTGTTTGTTGCTTGAGCAATGTCTGTCCAGTGCAGCTTTCTCAGTTGGCAGTTGCAATCTCCAGGTTGTCGATTTGCGAGTGCATGACCACACCAGTAATACGTGGAGGTATGTGATTGGTTATCTTGTAATTTTTTTTTTCTTTTAAATGGAATAGTTTTCATTACACAAATATTATAAGAGTATTTATTATTTATTGTTGAAATATATCAATTCATACTTAAATTTTATAAAAATTAATTTAATGATATTTTTAATTTTTAAAATATTTTATAATACACTTTAAAACAATTTATAATAATCTCATCTTTTATAAAGTAAAATTATGATATCTTTCAGATCTTAATTAATAGATTATATATGAACAAATTAAATGATATTTTAATTATATTTTATAAAAATTGAGATGTGTTATGAGATGTTTTAAAGATTTAAAGTGTCACAAAATTTTTTTAGTAAAATTTAGAATTGAACCTATTTATTTCGCCTTATTTATTAGTTTTTTAAATATGCTTTTTATATTATTTATACTTGTAGTATATTTTTATAATTTAATTCCTTTTATATTTTTTATTAATTTTTTATTTGATAACAATTATCTCTTAATTAATAAATAAATAGTCCATTAAATATGAAAATTTATAAAATTGTAAAGTGAAATTATGATGCCTTTCGGATCCTAATCGATATACCATATGTAAGCAGATTAAAGAATATTTTAATTTTACTTTATAAGAATTAAGATTCATTATAGAATATTTATAAGCATTAACGTATGTTATGAGATATTTTAAAAATTTAAGATGCCACGAAATTTTTTTAATAAAATTTAGAAGTGAACTTATGTATTCTGTCTTATTTATTAGTTTTTAAATATGCTTTCTATATTATGTAGTATTTTTTATAATTTAATTTTATATTTTTTATTAATTTTCTGTATTTCATATCAAATTATCTCTTAATTAATAAATAAATAGTCCATTAAATTTGAAAATTTATAAAATTGTGATATTTAAAAATATTAAAATTTATAAATTTTGACAATAAAAAATAAAAAAAATATTTTTAACAAAAAAATTTCAATTTTATCTCATAATAATAATAATAAGATAAATTATATAATTATATAATTATATATATATATATATATATATATATATATATATATATATATATATATATAAAATCAAACTCTAACTTTTTCTAACTTGTAATTTTTTTTAATTCATAATATTTTATTTTAAATTTATTTACTTGTGTGGTAAAATTATAAAAATTTTATTATTTAAAATCAATATACCATATTGTAAGAAGTAAAATTGTGAAATCAACTTTGAACCAAAATAATTTTTTTAATTTTAATTAGCTTAGACAATGAATGATTTTATCACTATTTAATTTCTTTTATCCGCAACCGGACAAAAATTTTTTATCGCTGACACCTTTTTTTTAACAATCAAATTAAAGATTTTGTAAATAATAACAATAATAAAATTTTGCCATTATCAAATTCAGTTATATATATATATATATATATATATATATATATATATATATATATATATATATATATATATATATATATATATATATATATATATATATATATATATTGTCCATCCCATTTTACATATAATGAATCAAAGAAAATATTTTAAAATTTAAAAGTAATTTAAAATTGAAATTAGAAAAATATTTGTAAATTACTTGTGAAATAAAATTATGTTTGGTAAAACATAATACAATATAATGTAATCAATTATGTAATATTATTAAAATTGTAATTTAATGTAATTCATTAAATTTTAATATTTGATTGCAAAATAAAAATATAAGTAATATAATGTAATGATAATATTTATTTTAATATTTAATTTATTTAGTTGTAGTGATGGATTGTCATATAGTAGTGGTAGCTGAATGATAGTGGTGATAGTGACGACAATAGCAGCTAAATAGTGGTGATAGTGATAGCGATAGTAATAATAAGATAATGATGGTGGTGGTAATAAGATATAGGTAGTAGTAATAATAACAATAGTAGTTAGATAATGATATAGTAGTGATAGTATTGATAATAAATAAAAAAGTCAAAACAAATAATTATAATTATATATATTTTTACATATAATCATTATTATTATTTTTAAATATAATTAATTATTATTTTATTATGTTAATTTTTTTTTATGTTATAAAATAACGTAATCAAATATGTAATGCAATCAATTACATTACAATTTTGATTACATCATACCAAACATGAACTGAATTATGTGAATATTAATTCAAATTTGTGTGCATGTTAATATATCTGATGATCAGATGCATATTATTATATTTAGTGTTAAATAATTTAACTACATGTTTTTGTTGTAACTTTATTAAAATATACATTCATATGGTAACGACATATAATTTTAAAAAAATGTTATTAATACCAAGTGATTATCAAAATAAAAGAATCAAATTTAAATTTCACATATGATATATATTAATATGATGTATGCATGTCTATCAAATACATAAATTATATTATTCTATTTGTATTAGGAAATTTAATGAATATAAAATTTTTTATGTAAATTTTACTAATATCTTTTAATTTTAACCCTTGTAATAATATTGTCAACGTTAATTCATAATATAAAATTTCTTACACATCGATTTATAAACAATATAAGTCCATTTAATATATTTTTGCTAGATTTTTATTACCATTTTGAATTGACATGTAACACTCCTAATTTTTAAATTAATTATTTTATGGGTGGATATTAATATTTTATTTTATTTAAATTTTGGGGAATTATATGAAATTTTTCGAATTTTTGAAATTGGGTTCAATTTTCCTAAAATATAAAACTTTGATGTTTTCTAAAAATTTATTTAAAGACCACGTGGCAAAACTAAAAATATATTTAGACTCTACGAATTTTTCTGAGTTTTCTGAAATTTTTTCAAAATTTTTGGGCCTTATTTTTTATCCCAAGACAAAGTAAAAATTCAATTTCGGGTACCCTGAATCGAACAAGCTGAATCGAACCGGATTGATCGAATCGACCCCTTTTTCCTTTTCTTCTTCCTCTTCCGCACGCCCCCGACGCTCTCCCTCTCTCTCTCATTTTCTCTCTCCTCTCTCGCCCACCGCCGCCTACCACGGCCAGCACCTCCAAAGACTCCTTCCTCCATTGGCCGATGCTCCAGGCCGCCGGAAAATGGCCCAAAAGCTTTCCTACCAAAATCCGGCTGATCCGACCACCAATTGGATCGGGTCTTGTCCCAAAACACATCTACACCTCGAGAGCTTTCCATAGACACAAAGAACACAAAAATTCATAGAGCAGTTTGTCCAATTTTTATCCCGAAAGTTTTAGCCCATTTTGACTTTCGGGCTAGATTTCTCGAAAACCGTAAACCCCACCAAAATCTGAGAGTACTGGAGTGCTTCACTCGTCGAGAGCTTCGCGAAAATACCCATTTCAAATTTTTTCAACACCGTTTTTCAATGGGTCTCGCGAGATTTCACAGTGTTTTTCTGAGTATTAAATGAATTTAGAAAATTTCTTAAAAATTATATACTAACCTCCGTATTATGGGCTTCGCGTAGGTACATTCAATTCATGAAAATTTGATAGTTGCTCAGGTTTGCAATTTCGAGTCGGACAGACAAGCTACTGGGAAAGCTTCAGAACCGGGCTGAGAGTATAAGCTACCCCACCATTTCAAACGTTCCGGACGCGTCTCCAGGGTCGAAATTGGCATAGGTAAACCTGAACCCTTATTTTTCTTAATTATCTAGTGCCTAATTTTGATTAAAAATCTAAAAAATATTCGTGGTAGGTTAGAAAAATATAATTCCTTTTGCGTTAGCTCTATAATATTGCTAAGGACCATGAGACAAAGTTTTAGAATTTTTAGAGCTCATTTGGGTAGTTTTTGCCAAAGGGATAATTGTAGGGACTAAATTGTAATTTTTTAAATTATGATTTTTGACTGTTTGAGTGGGCCCAGGAGGGACTATGTGATATGATTGAGTTGTGGATATAGAAGTCCATTTTGAACCCTTTTGCAGGTTGGGTAGGTCCTAGGTATAGAGGAGATTTTGCCAGATTTTCGACAAGACTTAGGGTGTCTTTGATCTTTTTCAAGCTTGTATTGAGTTAAATATATTAAATAATTGCAATGAAATTAGTCAGGTGAGCCGAGACAGCCTTCCTCCTCCGCCCAGCTGTCACAGTGACCTCGGTTTAAGTCTGTGAGTAAAATATTAATTTTAATTATAATTTCAATATTATTATATGTTCAAGCATGCTCATGCATCACTTATAAATATGTATCTGTATAGTTAAACACTAGGCACGTCTTATATTGCATTCTTAATTAATAAAGTGCCATGGATGTTGTTTGTGATAATTTGGAGCCGTGTGCGTGCGTTGGTGTGCGTGTGGTGTGTGGTATTGGATATAGACAATACGGGTAGACATGGCTTGAGAAACACTCACTGGGACCTGGTCCTTTATGGATAAATCGGGGTAGGCACAACTTGAGAGACACTCGCTGGCCCTTGCATTTGGTTTATTAAGCGAAAGTCTGGCTTGAGAGACACTCGCTGGTAGAGGTTGAATTAAGAGAGCTGTATAGGGGATCAACTCCCATATATGTACTGTTTGAACAATATTGAGTGTTTGAATAATAATGTATTTTGTATAATTGAGTTAAATTTTAGACTCCACATGTGTTATGAGTATTTTAATTAATTTGGGTTTGTAATATAATATTGTGTTGAATTTATAAGAATATTAAATGCATGCATGACTAGATTGGATGAGGGAGCTGAGCTCCCCAAATTATTATATATTGTGTTTACAGGTCGGGCGAGTCAAAAACTCCCCGTTGAATGGTCCATTTTGAAGGAGTGGAAGCGTGATTATTAAGCATTAGAACCTTGAATTTCAAAAAATTATTTCTAAGGTTGCATGCACCATACAAAGTGTCTTATAAACCTAATCAATTTTCAATGCCCAATTGCATACCAAAACATATTTTAGCATGCATTAAAATTTTATTTGCCATTAAAGATTATGAATTAACATTTAATTCAATTAAACCCTAACTAAAAGAGGGATTTTTAGGTACTAACCTCTTGATACACAATTGATGCAATCTTAGGATGTTCTTAGGACTTCAAATATTGTCCCTTTAGTTTGTCCACCACAAGCACACACCAAAGTAGCAATGGCAGCCCCTAGATTGGCTTCTCAAGTCTTGTCAACCAATTATGAGATGGGGTTTATGCTTTGTAAAGGTTGTATAAATGTATTGGGTGTTAGAAACACTTTCTAATAATTTAATTCAAGAGGAAATCTTATTTTTTCTCTTGAATCAATTGAGAAATTGAGAGGAGAAAGAGAGAGCAATGTTGTCGTCCCATATATGAGAGAAACGAGAGGTAGGCTGATTTTTTCTTTATAAGCTCTCTTTATATACTTAGGTCAAACCCTAACTCCTTTACCACATGTCACCACAAAATCCCATCTTTTTATTATTTGATTTAATCCTATGAATCCATGTGTCAAGCTTCATTTAAATCATAATATATGGTCTTCCATCATAGATGTCACATCTTACCCCTCTGTAAGGTATAACATGATCCCGTAGAATACTTAATGAACTACCGAACTTCACCTATCGATAACTCATTAAGTACCCTACAAGGGATTTTAAAACGATTTTCTTACATTTTGGAAGTGGTGAGCATTTTAGTGATATTTATAAACCATTTATTCAAAGCTTAAAGACTAGTAAAAATTTTTTTTTTGTCCATTTAAATTTTGCCGCAAATTTTATAAAAATTTTAACAGAGTTCTGTTTGAAAACTGGAGAAAACAGTTCTTCAATTACCTAAAAAAAACACTTCCAAAAATATTTCACAACTTCCAACCTTCAATAACTCAATCAACTCAGTTCAACGCACTTCAAAATAATTTCACAATACAATTCAAGACTTGTCATCTCAAAATATTTAATATCTCCAATCACAAAGCATAAAGTAAGAAATTCATAAGTACAAATATTAATTTACAGAAGGAAATCCAAAAAAATATTATTACAATTTATTTACAACTACTCAACTTTCATTGATACATACAACATTTCTATATTTACATCAAAATTATCTACAAGGGTATAAAAATAGTACCCGTACAAAAAATTGGTGTGATCTTCAACTCAGTAGCAGCTCACTCTGCTGCTTTTTCCTTGCTCTTATCTGCGACAGCAAAATAAGCTATCGCTGAGTATAAAATTACTCAGTGGTGCACAATAAAAATTTAAAATACAATAAATAAATCATTCATTGCCAAACACAATTTAAATGTTTCTCAATCACATTTCACAAATATTAAAGTTCATACTAACATCATTTTGTCAAATAATCTATTAAACACAGTTTAGTCAAACAATTTCATAAACACAGTGTTGCCAAAGTCATACACAACTTAAGCCATGACACAAAATTTCCGATCAATGCCGCGTTGTACACCACGACAAAGCAATCTCAACCCCATTAATCGAAATCAATGAGGGAGGTGGCTAGCTAGCTAATGAGTACTCATCCGATCTACAACCTCAACTAGCAAGCCAGAGAGGGAGGAAAATAAACGATCTCAACCCCATAAATGGAGGAGGAATAATGTGGTATTGTCATGCTAAGTGTGAACATAAAATCAATTCGAAATAATTTATTCAAACAATTTATGAGAAATCTGATCAATTTTCCAAAGTCACATTTATGATTATAAAATGGCAACACAATACATAATTAATCAAAGAAGTCAAATTTTTGAGATTAAAATATTTAAACAATTACTATTGTGTACAAACCTAACGCGAGTCGCCTTTAGGCCTTGACTCAGTCTCTTTGAGTTTCCAAGTCTTTTTCAGCTAAAACACACAATTTCACAGTGTTTCAGTACCATAACTTAGCATAAATCCAAAAATAAATTTCACTTCATTTTTAATTAGCTTTATTGCGCTAATTTCGATATTCTCAAAGTTTTTGTGTTTCGGGTTACTATTCACTACACTATTCAAGTCAAATTGTTGACTTTTTAAGGCTTAATAGGTATGGGGACTCCAACTTCACCCACATACCACATTTTGGTCATTAAATTTGTTGGTTTTGGTCATTTTCTCAAAGTTTAAGTCCTTTTGGCCAAATTGTCAAATTTTCTGTTTTGGTGCTCCAAGTTGCACTGTTCCATTGGTAATTTTACTGTTGGAATTTGGCAAACCTTTCTTCATAGAAAATGTTCCTTAATATCTTAAGTTTATTCTCATTTTTGGATCACCTCAATTGGAGTTTTGTAGCTCAAGTTATGGCCCTTTGAATCAGGGCTGCCGGATGGAAAATAACCTAGATTTTCTGGGCAAAGTTTGGTGCTGGCAGATTTGGGTCACCAACTTGGGG
This sequence comes from Hevea brasiliensis, assembly GCF_030052815.1. NCBI lineage: Eukaryota > Viridiplantae > Streptophyta > Magnoliopsida > Malpighiales > Euphorbiaceae > Hevea > Hevea brasiliensis. The sequence goes on from NC_079506.1 coordinate 23,465,508, forward strand.
TGGCCAAATGGCTTAGTTGCTAGAAGAATTTGGACTTGTGTTCTTCATGAAAGTTTTAGGTCTATATGTGATCTAACCACTGGTAAAATTTCAGGTCAATTTGATCTGCCTAGCTCGAGTTATGACCAAATGAACAAACACTGTTCATTTGGTCAGTTTGTACAGTGGCAGACTGCTCTTAACCAACTTTGGTCAATTGGTTCATTAGGTTTTAGTCAGTTTTTGGGCATGGTTCCTTAATGAAAATTGTGCCATTTTATGTCTATTTTCATCCCCAATTTGTGCCATATCAATTGGACTTGTAAAATTTCCGTTTTGGTCCTTCAAAGTTGGCTTGTTCATGCTGCCAGCAGCATGACCATTTACCCTACGAATTTGACTTCCATTCCAACAATTCCCACGCATCTCCTTTGGTCATTATTGACCATTTTTCAGCTCACAATTGGTCAAAGTCATCATTTAAGCATTTCTCCAAAATTTGCCTCAAAAGCCTACGTCTCCAAACCCTAATTCACTTAATTGTTACAATTAATCACATTTATGCATTTTCATCTTACTACCATACTCATGTAAGTTTACTAACACCTTTAATTCATTCTAAACACATCAAACCATACAAAATCATACTCCCTTCAACCAGGCTGAAATTTCAGTTTGGTCCCTCTCCCATGTTTTTATTTCATTTCATTAGTTCCAAGCTCATTTCAATAACTAATTATGCATTTAAATGGAAAAATAAGAAGTTAACATACTAACCTCAACTTAAAGCTTCAAATCTCTATCTTTAACCCTTCTTTCTTCTTATAATCTTCTTCCTAAGTTGAGATTGCAAGCTCTAGTAAGATTTTTATGAGATTTATGAAGATTGAGTGGAGGAATTAAAGCTTGAGTGTAAGCTTTAATGGAGGATTTTCATGGAAGAGTTAGGGAGAAGGTGGGGCGGCAAGATGGAAAGAAAGAAGACAACTTTAAATTTTTTTTTCTTTTGTTTTCTTTTATCTAATTTAACTTATGGAAGACCATAAAAATTCCAATTAATTAATTAAATTAATTAGTTTAGTTATGGCATCATGCATGAGGTCATGCATGATGTCATCACCTTCTTACTTTTTGATTTTCCTCTTTTTTTTTTTCTATTAGTTCTTTAATTTAATTCTCGATTCTGAAATTTTCTTTTCTCCAATTTTATTTGACAGTTAGGTCAGGAGTCAGCTCTCGGGGTCAATTGACCAAATTGCCCCTCGCAGGTTCATCCCGGTTTGCAAATAATCCAATATTTCTTCCGGCTCCCTGACCTAATTATTTGACTGACTTAACAGTTCTTTTTCATAATTTTCTCTTTTTCACTGTGTTCATAATAGTCTTAAGGACCGCAGCATCACATTTTACGGTTCGAAATTTGAGTTTAAAACGACTTCGCAGTCGTTCCCAAGGAGGTCACCCATCGCTGTGACTCTCGGCTCGTTTAACTTCTTAGGTTCTGTTTTTCTTATTTATACTTAACTAATTGAACATTACTAATTATTTGTGTTTATGGCTTCTCAAGTTGTCTTTAATATGGTTCTAATCTCCTTAATTGTCTGGACTGACACAGGTCACCGGAACAGTAAAATCTACCAGGCTATGCAAACGGGGGTGTTACAATTCTCCCCCCCTTAAAATAAATTTCGTCTCAAAATTTTACCTGGTATCAATCTCTGAACAGCTGTGGGTGTTGTCTCCTCATGTCCTCCTCTCGTTCCCAAGTAGCTTCTTGGCCCGAATGATGGTTCCATAGCACTTTTACCAATGGTATCTGCTTGTTCCGTAGCTGCTTCACCTCATAAGCCAGAATCTTTATGGGTTCTTCTTCATATGTGAGGTCTGGATTCATTTCAATTTCTTCTACTAGTAGTACATGAGATGGGTCTGATCGACACCTCCTCAACATAGACACATAGAAGACGTTATGTATCTTCTCTAACTCTGGAGGTAGTGCCAAACGATAAGCCAAAGGACCCACTCTTTCCAATACCTCATATGGCCCGATAAAACGAGGACTTAGTTTCCCCTTCCTGCCGAATCTCATAATCCTCTTCCAAGGAGAAACTTTGAGGAAAACTTTCTCACCCACTGCATACTGAATATCCCTTCTTTTCAAATCAATATAGGACTTCTGACGGTCTGATGCAGCTTTAAGTCGACCTCTAATCACCCAGATTTTCTCTTCAGTCTGTTGAACTATTTCGGGTCCAATCATTTTTCTTTCACCCATGTCATCCCAACACAACGGGGTTCTACATTTTCTGCCATACAAAGCTTCATATGGAGGCATCCCAATGCTTGATTGGTAGCTGTTATTGTAAGCAAACTCAATCAAAGGCAAGTGTGTATCCCAACTACCCTTAAACTCAATCACACAAGCCCGTAGCATGTCCTCCAAGATCTGAATTACCCTCTCAAATTGGCATCTGTCTGTGGGTGGAATGCAGTACTGAAGTTCAATCTAGTTCCTAAGGCTCTCTGAAGACTACCCCAGAATCTAGAAGTGAACCTAGGATCTCTGTCTGATACAATGGATACTGGCACTCCATGAAGTCTCACAATCTCATCGATGTACAACCTGGCCAATCTGTCTAAACTATAGTCCATTCAGACTGGCAGAAAATGAGCAGACTTAGTTAGTCTGTCAACAATGACCCATACTGCATCATGACTCTTCTGTGTCTTCGGAAGTCCCATTACAAAGTCCATTGTTATTCTTTTTCATTTCCATTCTGGCACTGGTAGTGGATGTAACAACCCAGTTGGTACTTGATGCTCTGCCTTTACTTGCTGACAAGTCAGGCATTTGGATACAAACTCTGCCACGTCTCTTTTTAAACCCATCCACCAGTAATGCTCCTTTAACCCTCTATATATTTTTGTACCACCAGGGTGCATAGCAAAAGGAGACTCATGTGCTTCCTTCAAAATGATCTGCCTCAAATCAACATCATTAGGAACACATATTCTGCCCTGGTGTAGCAGTAAACCATCATCTGTGATTGAGAACTCTGGTTTCTTGCCCTGTCGAACTTCTTCCAACAGCTTCTGATACTTTTCATCATTCTGAGCAGCCATTCTGATCTGATCAATTAACACTGGCTGTACATGCCATGCAATTGCTGTATGCCCATCATCATTAATCTCTAAGCTGGCATGCAGTGACCTTAACTCATGCAACAAAGACAAAGGAGTAACCCGTAGACTTGCCATAGTCTTGCAGCTTAGGGCGTCAGCTACAACATTAGCTTTTCCTGGCTGATAGTCTATCAGGCAATCATAGTCTTTTATCAACTCTAACCATCTCCTCTGTCTCAAATTCAACTCTTTCTGGGTGCCCAAATACTTCAAACTCTTATGATCTGTGTAGATGTAACACTTTTCCCCATACAAATAATGCCTCCAGATCTTAAGAGCAAACACAATAGCTGCAAGCTCCAAGTCATGTGTCGGATAATTCCTCTCATGCAGTTTTCAGCTGGCGTGATGCATAGGTAATGACATTTCGATCTTGCATCAACACACAACTTAACCCATTGTAAGAAGCATCGCTGTAAATTGTATATTCTTTACCCGGTGTAGGTAAAGTCAGGACTGGAGCCTCAGTCAAACATCTTTTCAATTCATCAAAACTTTGCTGGCATTTGTCCGTCCACTGAAATTTCACATCCTTTCTAAGCAGCTTGGTCAATGGAGATGCCAACATGGAGAATCCTTTCACAAATCGACAGTAGTATCCCGCTAACCCCAGAAAACTACGAATCTCTGTGACATTTCTGGGTGGCTTCCAATTAAGGACAGCTTCAATCTTGCTAGGATCTACCTTAATACCCTCCGCTGATACTATGTGCCCCAAAAAGGATATCTCCTTCAACCAAAATTCACATTTCGACAATTTGGCGTATAGCTGTTTCTCCCTCAAAGTTTGCAGTACAATCCGCAAATGTCTATCATGTTCTTCTGCATTCTTCGAATAGACCAATATATCATCGATAAATACCACAACAAACTGGTCAAGGTATGGTCTGAAGATAGTGTTCATCAGATCCATCAAAGCAGTCGGAGCATTAGTTAACCCGAATGGCATGACCAAGAACTCATAATGGCCATAGCGGGTTCTGAAGGCAGTTTTAGAAATACTCTGCTCTTGTACTTTCACCGATAATAGCTCGACTCGTGTCAATTTTGAGAACACACCGCACTTTAACTGATCAAATAAGTCATCGATGCGGGGCAATGGGTATCTGTTCTTTATTGTCACCTTATTCAACTGCCGATAGTCAATGCCTAACCGGAGAGTGCCATCCTTCTTCTTTACAAACAATACTGGCGCTCCCCAAGATGACACACTAGGGCAAATAAAGCCCTTATCAAGTAGCTCTTGCAACTGCACTTTCAATTCTTTTAGTTCTGCAGGTGCCATTCTATATGGTGTTATGGAGATTGGGTCCACACCAGGCATAACATCAATTTCAAACTGCACTTCTCTTTCTGGAGGTAATCCTGGTAATTCTTCAGGAAATACATCCGGAAAGTCACATACAGTAGAAATGTCCTTCAGTGCTGGACTCCCCACTTGGGTGTCTATCAAATGTGCCAAGTACGCCTCACACCCTTTCCTAATCATTTTTCTGGCCAGTGCAGCTGAAATGATGTTTGAAGGCAATAACTGCCTCTCCCCATGTATTACTATACCACCATACTGAGGAAGACCAAAAGTGACTGTCTTCAGTCTACAGTCAATCATCGCATGATGCTTGGCTAACCAATCCATGCCCAAGATAATATCATAATCTCTGAAGGGCATTTCAATTAAATCAGATAAAAAAGTGTGTCCTTGGATCACCAAAGGACAATCCCTATATAGCCTATTTACCCTGACCTCCTGGCCTAATGGACTAGTTACTAGCACATCATAGTCCATTGGTACACACTGAATAGCAGTAGAATACATCACACTAGCACTAACATACGAATGTGTGGAGCCAGGATCAAATAACACATACACATCTTGGTCAAGGATGGAGAAAATACCAGCTACTACATCTGATGTTTCGGCTTCCTCCCTTTAACGCATGGTATACACTCTGACTGGTGCACCACTGGGTGCTGGCTAGTTAACAGTGCTTTGACTTCCAGGAGTGTTACTAGGACCCCTACCTCTACCTCTACCTCTACCTCTAGCAGCTGACGGTGACCCTCTAGGTGCAGAAACTTGGGCTGATCCTTCCGATGTAGCAAAAGATCCAGACCGGCGCGGACTAGTGCAATCCTTCACGAAATGTCCACTCCCTCCACAGTTAAAACATGCGCCAGTAGCTTTGAAACAAACCCCGCCATGAGTTTTCCCACAAATTTCACACTGTCGTACTGATAGAGATCCTCGAGAAGCTTGTTGGGTCGGCTGACCAGACCGGGGTGGCCTTTGGCCATAAAATCTGCCTCTGCCAGATTTACGGGAGCTGGATCCCCCAAACTGTTTCCTCTTTCCAGAACCACTTTCAGATGCTTGCCCCGTAGTTTTTTCAGTTTTCTCTTGAGGACCCTTCTTCACTGCCCCTTCTGATTCTATCCTTTCCAGTTCCAGGGCCTGTGAGATCAATTCAGCGAAATTCTGATGTCGAAAACCCACAACTTGCATCCTCAGACTTAGCCTTAGCCCAGACTCAAACCTCTTGCATCTATCTCTGGGGGTGGAGACTAAGCTTCCAGCATAGTGGCTTAGCCTTGAGAAGTCTCTCTCATACTCTGCTATGGTTCGGTCCCCTTACTTCAAACTCAGGAATTCTTGTAATTTCTTATCTACATATGCATCAAGAACCCATTTCTGCCTGAATTCCCTCAGGAAGTCTGCCCATGTCAGCACAGGCAGCTCGACCAGGCTGTGGGGGATGGTTTTCCACCATTCATATGCATCCCCTTGGAGAAGAGATACTGAATACTCAAACTTCATCTCTTCCGTATAATCGCAGCTTTCTCAGAAACCTGCTCCATTCTTCCCAACCACTGTTCTGCCTCCAGTGGATCCATAGTGCCTTTAAACTCGGTGGCCCCAAATTTCATCAATTTTTCATATTGCCGAGCTAAGGGCTGTGGTTGTGCTACAGGTACTGGCATTTGCACTTGGGGTGGCACATTACCCGCCATTTGCTGGAAGAACGCAGCCATCTGCTGTACAAATTGAGCAGGAATCGCGATCTTTGAGCAGAGCCGGAGTGGTGACCCACTCACGCTCGAGTGTGGGCTTCCCCTTGAACCTCAGCCTCAACAGATTGTTCTTCGGAATGATCTCCTCCTTTCATTCCGTTTTCTCAAATTTTCTACTTTCTGAGATTAAACACAAGGAGGTTGACATCCATTAGTGCATATTCATGATGTAAATACGTCATATGTATCAATTAAAGACACTTGAGCAGTTGTACTTATCAATAAAATATTCATACACATAGTCAAAATTTATTTAAAAAACCATGCTCTGATACCACTAAAATATGTCACACCTTACCCCTCTGTAAGGCATAACATGATCCCGTAGAATACTTAATGAACTATCGAACTTCACCTACCGATAACTCATTAAGTACCCTACAAGGGATTTTAAAACGATTTTCTTACATTTTGGAAGTGGTGAGCATTTTAGTGATATTTATAAACCATTTATTCAAAGCTTAAAGACTAGTAAAATTTTTTTTTTTGTCCATTTAAATTTTGCCGCAAATTTTATAAAAATTTTGACAGAGTTCCGTTTGAAAACTGGAGAAAACAGTTCTTCAATTACCTAAAAAAAACACTTCCAAAAATATTTCACAACTCCCAACCTTCAATAACTCAATCAACTCAGTTCAACGCACTTCAAAATAATTTCACAATACAATTCAAGACTTGTCATCTCAAAATATTTAATATCTCCAATCACAAAGCATAAAGTAAGAAATTCATAAGTACAAATATTAATTTACAGAAGGAAATCCAAAAAAATATTATTACAATTTATTTACAACTGTTCAACTTTCATTGATACATACAACATTTCTATATTTACATCAAAATTATCTACAAGGGTATAAAAATAGTACCCGTACAAAAGATTGGTGTGATCTTCAACTCAGTAGCAGCTCACTCTACTGCTTTTTCCTTGCTCTTATCTGCGACAGCAAAATAAGCTATCGCTGAGTATAAAATTACTCAGTGGTACACAATAAAAATTTAAAATGAAATAAATAAATCATTCATTGCCAAACACAATTTAAATGTTTCTCAATCACATTTCACAAATATTAAAGTTCATACTAACATCATTTTGTTAAATAATCTATTAAACACAGTTTAGTCAAACAATTTCATAAACACAGTGTTGCCAAAGTCATACACAACTTAAACCATGACACAAAATTTCCAATCAATGCCGCGTTGTACACCACGACAAAGCAATCTCAACCCCATTAATCGAAAACAATGAGGGAGGTGGCTAGCTAGCTAATGAGTACTCATCCGATCTACAACCTCAACTGGCAAGCCAGAGAGGGAGGAAAATAAACGATCTCAACCCCATAAATGGAGGAGGAATAATGTGGTACTGTCATGCTAAGTGTGAAAATAAAATCAATTCGAAACAATTTATTCAAACAATTTATGAGAAATCTGATCAATTTTCCAAAGTCACATTTATGATTATAAAATGGCAACACAGTACATAATTAATCAAAGAAGTCAAATTTTTGAGATTAAAATATTTAAACAATTATTATTGTGCACAAACCTAACGCGAGTCACCTTTAGGCCTTGACTCAGTCTCTTTGAGTTTCCAAGTCTTTTTCAGCTGAAACACACAATTTCACAGTGTTTCAGTATCATAACTTAGCATAAATCCAAAAATAAATTTCACTTCATTTTTAATTAGCTTTATTGCGCTAATTTCGACGTTCTCGAAGTTTTTGTGTTTCGGGTTACTATTCACTACACTATTCAAGTCAAATTGTTGACTTTTTAAGGCTTAATAGGTATGGGGACTCCAACTTCACCCACATACCACATTTTGGTCATTAAATTTGTTGGTTTTGGTCATTTTCTCAGAGTTTAAGTCCTTTTGGCCAAATTATCAAATTTTCAGTTTTGGTGCTCCAAGTTGCACTGTTCCATTGGTAATTTTACTGTTGGAATTTGGCAAACCTTTCTTCATAGAAAATGTTCCTTAATGTCTTAAGTTTATTCTCATTTTTGGATCACCTCAATTGGAGTTTTGTAGCTCAAGTTATGGCCCTTTGAATCAGGGCTGCAGGATGGAAAATAACCTAGATTTTCTGGGCAAAGTTTGGTGCTGGCAGATTTGGGTCACCAACTTGGGGTGGCCAAATGGCTTGGTTTCTGGCAGAATTTGGACTTGTGTTCTTCATGAAAGTTTTAGGTCTATATGTGATATAACCACTGGTAAAATTTCAGGTCAATTTGACTTGCCTAGCTTGAGTTATGACCAAATGAACAAATACTGTTCATTTGGTCAGTTTGTACAGTGGCAGACTGCTCTTAACCAACTTTGGTCAATTGGTTCATTAGGTTTTAGTCAGTTTTTGGGCATGGTTCCTTAATGAAAATTGTGCCATTTTATGTCTATTTTCATCCCCAATTGGTGCCATATCAATTGGACTTATAAAATTTCCGTTTTGGTCCTTCAAAGTTGGCTTGTTCATGCTGCCAGCAGCATGACCATTTACCCTACGAATTTGACTTCCATTCCAACAATTCCCACGCATCTCCTTTGGTCATTATTGACCATTTTTCAGCTCACAATAGGTCAAAGTCATCATTTAAGCATTTCTCCAAAATTTGCCTCAAAAGCCTAGGTCTCCAAACCCTAATTCACTTAATTGTTACAATTAATCACATTTATGCATTTCCATCTTACTACCATACTCATGTAAGTTTACTAACACCTTTAATTCATTCTAAACACATCAAACCATACAAAATCATACTCCCTTCAACCAGGCCAAAATTTCAATTTGGTCCCTCTCCCATGTTTTTATTTCATTTCATTAGTTCCAAGCTCATTTCAATAACTAATTATGCATTTAAATGGAAAAATAAGAAGTTAACATACTAACCTCAACTTAAAGCTTCAAATCTCTATCTTTAGCCCTTCTTTCTTCTTATAATCTTCTTCCTAAGTTGAGATTGCAAGCTCTAGTAAGCTTTTTATGGGATTTATGAAGATTAAGTGGAGAAAATTAAGCTTGAGTGTAAGCTTTAATGGAGGATTTTCATGGAAGAGTTAGGGAGAAGGTGGGGCGGCAAGATGGAAAGAAAGAAGACAACTTTAAATTTTTTTTTTTTTGTTTTCTTTTATCTAATTTAACTTATGGAATACCACAAAAATTCTAATTAATTAATTAAATTAATTAGTTTAGTTATGGCATCATGCATAAGGTCATGCATGATGTCATCACCTTTTTACTTTTTGATTTTCCTCTTTTTTTTTTCTATTAGTTCTTTAATTTAATTATCGATTCCGAAATTTTCTTTTCTCCAATTTTATTTGACAGTTAGGTTAGGAGTCAACTCTCGGGGTCAATTGACCAAATTGCCCCTCGCTGGTTCATCCCGGTTTGCAAATAATCCAATATTTCTTCCGGCTTCCTGACCTAATTATTTGACTGACTTAACAGTTCTTTTTCGTAATTTTCTCTTTTCCACTGTGTTCATAATAGTCTTAAGGACCACAGCGTCACATTTTACGATTCGAAATTTGAGTTTAAAATGACTTCGCAATCGTTCCCGAGGAGGTCACCCATCGCTGTGACTCTCGGCTCGTTTAACTTCTTATGTTCTGTTTTTCTTATTTATACTTAACTAATTGAACATTACTAATTATTTGTGTTTATGGCTTCTCAAATTGTCTTTAATATGGTTCTAATCTCCTTAATTATCCAGACCGACACCGGTCACCGGAACAGTGAAATCTACCAGGCTATGCAAACGGGGGTGTTACAATAGAAAGACAATTGGCAAGATCATATGGTGATATGTGCCACATATCACCATGTGAAAAAATCAATTTGCCCTTACTCTTTAATTTGAGTTCTCAACCCAAAATTATAATTTCTCCTCTTTAAATCAATTTATATCAAATATAAATTAATTAATTAATTAATCTTCATTAATTAATTTCTCATAATTAAATTCATATTTAATCAAATTAAATATAAATTTAATTTATACTATACATCCAATAACCTATATTTGGATTCAAGTCATGCTAAGGACTTTGCAATCTTATTGCAAACTAAACCTCTTTAATTAATTAATTAAACTCTTTAATTAATCAATTAAATCACATTTTAAATGGTGATTAGCTTGTGTAGATGTGTGACTTACTAGGCTCATTACTTATTGGCATGGATGATCCGATCCGCAAGGACCATGATTGGGAATTGTTTGATCGTCTTTCTCCGAGGAAGGGGCGAAACATAATCAACTTGAATTCGGGACAGCTATTCGAAATCTTAGTGAAAGACTGGATTTGTTGTCTCATGTTTGCTTTTCTTGAAAAAATACCAATTGAAGTGGAGGGTTTCTTCAAACAACAAGGAGCTGGGTCAACTATTCAATCAAATGATTTGATCATGTTTCCTATCTCTTCTCGAGAAAGAAGTGGGCTATTTCTTTGCAAAATTGTGCTCAATTTCATATGTGGCAATTCCGCCAAGATCTCTTCATTAGTTGGGGGAATAATCCGCACGAATCGGATTTTTTGAGTAACATATCGAGAATTTGGTTAGACAATGTGTGGTTGGTAAACAAGGATCAGTTTTTTAGCAAGGCACGGAATATATCGTCAAATATTCAATATGATTCCACAAGATCTAATTTCATTCAAGGAAGGAATTCTAGCCAATTGAAGGGATCTTCTGATCAATCCAGAGATCATTTTGATTCCATTAGTAATGAGGATTCAGAATATCACACATTGATCAATCAAAGAAAGATTCAACAACTAAAAGAAAGATCGATTCTTTGGGATCCTTCCTTTCTTCAAACAGAACGAACAGAGATAGAATCAGACTGATTCCCTAAATGCCTTTCTGGATATTTCTCAATGTCCCGGCTATTCACGGAAGGTGAGAAGGAGATGAATAATCATCTGCTTCCGGAAGAAATCGAAGAATTTTTTAGGAATCCTACAAGATCCATTCGTTCTTTTTTCTTTGACAGATCGTCAGAACTTTATCTGGGTTCGAATCCCACTGAGAGGTCCACTAGAGATCAGAAATTGTTGAAGAAAGAATAAGATGTTTCTTTTGTCCCTTCCCTTGGAAATATCAAAAAAGTGTTACTAAAATGTAAGAAAAAAATAGATATGTATAAGTAAAGGCCAATTATCTATTCAATCACTATTTGATTGATTGAATTCCTGAGTACTCAGGAATTCTCATGAGTTTGTATACAAAAGACCTTAGTAGTGGAAGGACTATTATATCAAGATTTACCGATTCCCTTTCACCACTGTAAACTTTCCCCGAATCCTAGATGTAAGAATTTACAGTACTTTAGAGAACAGAATTTTCCGATGTTTAGAATCAAGGAAGTATCAAGATGTCCTTTCCTTCGCGTGCTTCTGTTGGGGGAAAGTTCAACAAGTTATATCAGCAAAAGGGAATAAAGCATTTTGCACCTTTTGTTGATCAGGCGACACCCGGATTTGAACTGGGGAAAAAGGATTTGCAGTCCCCCGCCTTACCACTCGGCCATGCTGCCAAGGCAACACAAAATAGATGAAAATATCCCCCCTCATTTTTTTTGCACTTGCATCTTGAATTCCATTTTTATTAATCCCTTTCCTAAAAACAAATCCTTTCGATTGGATATATTTTTTCGATTAATTTTTTTTATAGTATCTCAAAACATACACTATCTAAATTCTAAATTCTTTCCCCTTTCTATTGTCTATTGAAATGAAAAATGAATTTTCAGCCACAAAAGCCAAAATTAAGGATAAATTGGAACCATTAACTATTGACTTGACTGTAATTCATGAACAATTCTTGGGTTTGAATCTAAAATAGTATTTCCCTAATCCTAATTATATAAGAAAATTGTTACATAACCGATCAGTATTGATTATTTTCAATAAAAAAAAATTCTTCTCAATTTCAATTATAACAACAATTATGAATATATGTAAACCCTAGAACATAAAATTTTACACAGATATCTAATTTGATATCTTATCTGTCTATGATTCCTATAAGAAAATTTCTATTCAATTTTTCATTGAATAGAAATTTTGATAGAGCATGACATGCGCTGTCCAAAATAGAACTGTAGTAAAAGAAGAGACGTATAACAATAGATAGTTATAGCTATGTCTGCGTATGTTTAATAAACAAACCTTCTTATGCACTTCAATCGTATTATATGAACTCGATTAAAAAAATAGATAAAAATATATTTCTTCTATGTTTTTTTTTGGACTAAACAATGAAATCCACGAAAAAACTAAGTACTAAAAAAAATCAACTTTATATTGTTTCTGATTATTGGTTCTTTATCTCATCGAAAGATTAAATCCCTAATCCATTTATTTTACGGGTATTCAATCGTATTGGAATATGTAATATCATAATAATGGTTGAAATTGAATCACTTTTTGTTTTGCTATTCTATACAAAATTTTATAAGTCTAAGTTAAGTGAAATTTCTCAATTCTTTTCCAGTTGTATCTGTTACAAATTCTAATTTGAGTATAAAATTCTTTTTATTCCTCCGTTCATATGTATTTCATACATTCCATATCCATCTATGGATTTAGATAAAATTTTATGTGATTCTGTAAACAGAATATAAATTCCATCATTGCTAGACCGATCCAATCCATATAATTGAATGAAGAATGATCAAAAAAGTGTTACTAAAATGTAACACTTATTGGCAATAAGTAATGAGCCTAACTCTTAATATTATTAGAACTCTTTCTTACCATAAATGATTTCTCTAAATCATTTTAGGCATCTCATAGACCATGGTTGACACCTAGCATAGTATGCCATGACCACTCAATCAGTAATAAGGAATACCTTAAATGAACCTTTAATCATATGTTACCATGTACTAGAATCTCTCCGTTACAAAATTCCAATTCGAGCTGGAGTCATGGTTAATGTCAAACCCCATTTGCTATGAACATTATGTTTTCTTTTAATTCCAGTTCTTGATTAATTATATTTTCTTGTCAGAAACTCTTTTCTGACTAAATCTATATATCCTGGCTAGGAACTTTGAAACATCAAGAACAATTAAATGAACATAGGACTTTATCCCTATTTACTTAGGGTAACGGATTTCATCTTGATCAACACCTATCACCATATATAACTAATAGGAGACAACACATGCCCATATACCCATACGCAGTACAAGTATGAAAGCAGTATCAAACTCAAACCACCTATATACAAGATAAATGTGTTATCTCAGGTCTAAAGATTATATGCACTGATATGATATATGACAATGCATTGACAAGAGTAAACTCCATGTGCTTGTCATAAGCGTCGCTAGTTTGGCCTACTTATCATGTATAAGTTCCTATCATATTTGTTATGTGGCATGAGACTCACCACTCCATCTTATTTATATCTCATATAGATACCTTGGGAACAAACATGATTATAATCTTTCTGGATAAGTCATGTCCTTTGTGAAGTATCCTCGATTGTGAACCAATTTATGATACTTTGTGCTAGAAATACTATCACTCATATTCTTAATAACTTAAGAATAGAATTTCTAACAAAATATCAATGGACCTTTTCTATTACATATAAATATATTATGTAAATGGAAAAGTGAAAATGCCTTTTATTAATAAAATATATACTAGATACATACAAAATGATATGCTCTAGGGCATACTACTAACAATCTCCTACTAGCACTAGAGTCATTCATTATAATATCTTAGACCCATCTTCTCAAGATGTCGGTCTAACTGAGCTTGTGACATAGGCTTCGTAAATGGATCAGCTAGATTTTCAGCTGATGCTATTTTCTGCATGGCTACATCGCCTCGCCCAACTATCTCTCTGATAATGCGGTGGCGCCTTTCTATGTGTTTGGATTTCTGGTGAGATCGAGGTTCCTTAGCCTGTAGACCGCCCCATTGTTGTCACAGTAAAGAGGAACTGCTGACTCAATGGAAGAAACTACTGCAAGTTCTGTCACGAACTTCTTTATCCAAACAGCCTCTTTTGTAACATCTGATGCAACAATGTACTCGGCCTCTGCAGTGGAATCAGTAGTCGTACTCTGTTTGGAACTCTTCCAACTGACTACACCTCCATTACAAATGAACACAAACCCAGAGGTAGACTTTTTATTATCGATATCTAATTGAAAATCAGAATCAGTATAATCATCCAATTGCAAGTCACCACCTCCATAAATCAAGAATAAATTCTTAGTTCTTCTCAAGTACTTAAGGATATTCTTGACAGCTATCCAGTATTTCAAACCTGGATTGGATTGAAACCTGCTAGTCAAACTAATAGCATATGCGATATCCGGCCTAGTACACATCATTGCATACATCAAACTTCCAATAGCCGAAGCATATGAAATCTTAGTTATTTTATCTCTTTCTTCGGGTGTCTTTGGAGACATCTCTTTAGAAAGGTGGATACCATGTCTTACTGGTAACAATCCTCTCTTGGAATCAAGCATGTTAAATCTCTTTAACACCTTTTCCAAGTGTAGACTTTGGGATAAACCAATTATTCTTTTCGCTCTATCTCTATAAATGTGAATTCCAAGAATACAGGTTGCCTCCCCTAAGTCTTTCATGGAGAATGTATTTGACAACCATATCTTAACAGTTGTCAACATACCTATGTCATTACCTATCAACAGAATGTCATCCACATATAAGACAAGAAAAGTGACAGCACTATCACTAACCTTCTTATATACACATGGTTCATCCACATTTTTTATAAAACCAAATGACTTAATGGCTTCATCAAAACAGATGTTCCAACTCCTTGAAGCTTGTTTTAACCCATAAATGGATCGCTTCAGCTTGCACACCTTGGAACTATCTTGGGATTCAAAACCCCTAGGTTATTCCATGAAAATGTTTTCATCAATGTATCCATTGAGAAAAGTTATTTTGACATCCATCTGCCAAATCTCATAATCATAGTATGCAGCTATTGCTAATAGAATCCTAATTGATTTAAGCATGGCAACAGGCGAGAAAGTCTCCTCATAGTCGATTCCTTGCCTTAGGCGAAACTCTTTCACTACTAGCCTTGCTTTATAGGTCTCTACCTTTCCATCAGAACCAATTTTCTTCTTAAAAACCCATTTATTCCCTATAGGTACAATACCTTCAGGTGGGTCAACAAGGTCCCAAACTTGGTTCTTATGCATGGAATCATTTTCGAATTTCATAGCTTCAATCCATTTTGAAGAGTCTATATCTTATATAGCTTCTTCATAGGTAAGAGGATCATCTCTATGATCTATTTCTTCATGAGTAAACAACTCTTGTTCATCTTCATAAAGAAAACCATATTTCACTGGTGGGTGAGATATCCTAGTCGATCTGCGAGGAATTACTGTAGATATTTTATCAATAGGTGTAGGTTGACTAGATAGATCTATATCCATTTGATCTGTTGGTTGGTTAGAATTCTCTAATTCTAACTCTATTTGCTTTCCTTTGCCACCTTCTTGAATAAACTGTTGTTCAAAAAATATAGCATCTCTGCTTACCACAACATTTTGTGATGTAGGCAAATAAAAATAATATTCAAAACTTTCTTTTAGATATCCAATAAATCGACCTTTTTCTGATCTAGTTTCTAATTTATCAGTGTTCAGCTTTTTAATATAAGCTGGACAACCCCAAATCTTAACATGCTTAAGACTCGGTTTTCTTCCATGCCATATCTCATAAGGTGTGGAAGAAACTGATTTTGATGGAATCCTATTTAGAATATGCAAAGCTGATTCTAATGCAAATCCCTAAAAAAGAGATTGGCATATCAGTATAGCTCATCATACTGTGTACCATATCTAATAGGGTACGATTTCTCCTTTCAAATACACCATTCAGTTGTGGCATTCCTGGAAGTTTCAGTTGGGAGACAATGCCATGCTCTTTCAAGTATTCATCGAATTTAGTACTTAAGTATTCACCTCCACGATCTGGTCGAAGAGTTTAATACTTTTTCCTGTTTGATTTTCTACTTCACATTTAAATTCTTTGAACTTTTCAAAGGATTTATGTTTGTATTTCATCAAATAAAAATACCTAAACCTTGATTTATCATTAGTAAAGGTAATAAAGTAATGAAAACCGCCTCTAGCCATTTTCTTAAATGGACCACACACATTACAGTCTATCAATTCCAAAATATTTTCAGCTCTTAACCCTTGTCCAACAAAAGGTGATCTAGTCATTTTGTCTTGAAGGCAGGATTCACAAGTTGGAGTAGATTTAGAACCCAATGAGGATAAAATCCCCATTTTCTCCAGCTTTACAATCCTATCTTCTGCAACATGACCTAATCTTAAGTGCCAAATATATTTTAAACTTGAGTTGATTTTCATCATGGCATTATATTCATTTAGATTGCTTGCATTAGATTTGTATTTAACATTATTATCTAAATAATAAAGTCCATCATCCATATAACCTGAGCCAACATATTTATTTCCAAAATAAATATTGTAAACATCATTTGTGAACTGAAATTCATAACCATTTCTAGTCAAACTAGATATAGAAATGATGTTCTTAAAAGCATCAGGTACATGCAAAACATTATTTAAATACAAAATATGTCCACACATATATAAAGATTTAGATCCTATGGCTAAAGCTTCAACAGTTGAGCCATTGCCAACCCGGAGTCTAATATCTCATGACTACAAGCTGCTGCTATTTGCTAGTTCCTGCATATCATAAGTAATATGAGAACTAGCACCAGTATCTAAAATCCAAGCTGTAGATGAACTATGAGCATCATTAGAATCAAAATAACAAGACACAAACATACCTTCTAAAGGTCTATCCTTCTTGTCCTTCAGATAAGCAAGATACTCTAGGCAGTTTCTTTTTCAGTGCCCATCCTTCTGGCAATGGAAACACTTTCCCTTGCTTTTGTCATTTTCGGTCTTGCCCTTCTGTTTGGCTATCTTTTTGGAAGGTCCATGAATTTGAGGTTTCTTATTCTTATTTCCTTTCTTCTTTCTGGACTTTCCAGCAGAAGAAGAAGATACAATCAAAGCCACCTCTTTTCCTTTATTGCTCGGCATATTCTTTTAGGCAATAACCAGCATGTTAAGCAATCCAGCCAAAGTACACTCTTGCTTTGTTATATGAAAATTTGTCACAAAATTCAAAAATGACTCAGGCAGGGACTGAAGGATCAGATCCGTCTGCAATTGGAAATCCATGTGAAAATCAAGATGTTCCAGCTGCTCAATAAGCCGAATCATCTTGTGGATATGATCTCCTACATTCTGTCCGTCAGACATCCTCATGCGGAATAGCTGTCTAGATATCTCATACCAAGCATTCCTACTGTGCTCACCATATAACTCTTGCAGATGAAGGAGGATCTCACTTACATTTTGCATATTTTCATGCTGCTTCTGTAACTCATTACTCATAGAAGCAAGCATTTAACATTTGACTCTCATATCATGCTCCTTCCACTTGTCCAAAGTATTTAGTTCCTCTTGAGTGGCCTCTGGAGGTAAGGGACTGATGCATACATTTTGCATAGTCATTTAGGTCTAATTTTATAACCCTTTTTATTTGATTATTAGTCATTTTTAGCTAATTTCATTAGTTAATTAGTTAGTTTTTCATAGTTGTCAATTTTGCATTAATTTGTAATTTTTACTTTCTTTTGTAGGAAAAATGGTGTTTTTAAAGGACTATAGAGAATTTTGCCATTGAGGAGTGTCTTCTACAGCCAAAAGATGTCAAAAACAAGTTTTCAAGCTGAAATATGCATTGACCAAACTGTGCATAACTTGCCGCATAAGCTATGCAGATCTGCATAAGGAGAAAGATCACTGCTCGTAACCAGCCGAAATGTGCATAAGGAGATCGCATAGCTTATGCACATTCTCGCCTCCCTTATGCACCTTCATGGAATTGTGTATAACCTATGCACCAAGTCATGCGATTGCATAAGTGACTCGTAACCAGTTAAAATCGCATAAGGGACTGCATAACTTATGCAGTCCACTTATGCAGTCCCATAAAGAGTTCATTAATGAGCTGGCAGAAGATTCCCTCAAATAATTCCTCCTAGAACATACCATTTTAGGGCTCCATGTCAGAAAAATGCTATAAATAGTCTCATTTTCCCATTTTAGAGGGGGGACAAGGAGCAGAAAAGGAAAGGAGGGGCTGAGCAGAATTTGAAGAGTCACTTCCACCTTCCACACCATTTTTAACCAAGATTTGCAGATTTCTTTCTTTCCTTACACTTTTCTACATTTCTAGTGTTTAATTTCTTACTTCTTAGTTTAGATTAAAGCTTTATCTCCTTATAAACTCATAATATCTTGTAAGAATTATGGATAGTGAGTAGTTTACTTTTGATTCTGGAGTAAGGGTTGTAATATTTGAGATATTTTGTGGATCTTGATTGGGTAATCCGTATTTTGTGGTCTTAATGAGTTTTATTCATTTCTTGTATGCTTAATGACATGCTTAGTGTAGGATCCCATTAAGTGATGTTCTTAATCCATGGTTGAAGCACCGAAAGAAGAAGGCCTTGTGATAGATAATCAAGAAATTGGACTTAATTAACTTAGACCTAGAAATAGGCTAAGGATTAAGAGGATTCACAGATTAATTAAAGAACTTAATGGGTCTTAATTAATTCTAACTCCACGAAAGTAGGATTAGTTTGATTAAGGCACTCTTTGTCTCACTCGAAAGGGAATTCAAAGGATTTAAGAATTAATCTCCTTAAAACCCGTAAGTTTCATAAAATTGGATAACCGATTTAAATCCCAAAATAGCTCGAATATGAAATCCCGAACTCCGGAATCGCCTTTTTACCATTGTTAATTTTCAATTGAATTTAATTGCTTGCCATTTTCAATATTGCCATATTTGAACTTGCTTATTTCAATTTGATGCAATTTTAGCTTAATGCAATACATTGTTGAATAGAATATTGATTTTCCACATATAGATTTCACGCTCCATTGCTCATCAATTCACTTCTTTAATTTCATAGATACTTCGATTTAGTCAACTTTTATATCAAAAATTCAACCATTAACACAACTCCTCGTGGGATCGATATCTTTTCTATACTACTTGTACGACCCGTGCACTTGCGGTAGGGACGCAACAAGTTTTTGGCGCCGTTGCCGGGGAGTTGTTTGTTTAAGATTGAATTCTTGATTATTTTAGTTGTTTATAGTTTTATTTTTTTTGTTATCTTTTCATTTTGTGTTTGTTTGTTCTTTTTCAGGTACTTTTAATCTTTTATGAGAAGAGCTAGAAGCTCAAGTGACACATCCTTATTGTTCAATCCTGAAATTGAAAAGTTTTGTAAAGCCAACAAGAAAGAAACCAGAAAAAGGAAGGAAGCTTTGAGAGAGATTGAAATTGAAGCAGACATGGCTGATGAAAGAATTAGAATTGGTGTTGGTAATGCTGGAAATGGTCAAAACAATGAAAATGAAGCCCACGGAGAAGAAGTTGTTAATGCAAACGTGCCTAGGGGAAGTATGATGGATCATGCTTTTCCACGTTTTGATGACTTGAGAGAGAGCATAGCAAGACCAAGGATTGATGCAAATAGTTACAAGATGGATTTTGGAGTTCTTCAAATGATTCAAAATTCTCAATTTGGAGGTCATCCTTCTGAAAATCCACACACACACCTGAAGAAGTTTGCTATGATTTGCGACATGCAAAAACAACCTGGAGTGTCTGATGATGCAGCAAGATTGAAGCTATTCCCATTCTCTTTGAAAGATAGAGCATTGGATTGGCTTGATTCTTTACCTCACAACTCCATTACAAATTGGGAGCAACTCACTGATGCATTTCTTGCACAATATTTTCCACCTGGAAAAACTCAAGAGCTGAGGAATCAAATGACAGCTTTCAGACCAAGAGAGGATGAAACTCTTTATGAGTTATGGATGAGATGGAAGGAATTAGAGAGATTATGCCCACATCATGCCATTCCGAAATGGATGATAAACCAGAATTTTTACACAAATGTCACTCCTGCAATTAGAGGAATTATTGATGCTCAAACAGGAGGAGAATTTATTATAAAGCATGAAGATGAAGCTTATGAGCTATTGGAGAAAATTGCAAAGAATACTCATCTTTGGAGTAGTCCAAGAGGATCAGCTCAAACTCAAAAGAGGCAAGCTGCTGGAATGTATGATCTTGACCCATTCAACATGATTAATGCAAAATTTGATGCACTTACTAATGTTTTGGCTAAGAAGATGGAAGACTTGAGTATGTTGGTTAGTTCAACATCATCAGCTGGAAGTTCACAACAAGTGGCTTATGCAGAAGAAACTACCAGCTGTGGAGTAGATTATGGAGAACAAGCAGCATATGTTGGTAATTATGGAAACAAGCAAATGGGAAATCCTTACTCTCAAACTTACAATCCAAATTGGAGGAATCATCCCAACTTTTCATGGGGAAATCAGCAAAATCAAGTTCAAAATCAGAATTTTCAACCACATCAGCAACAAGGAGTTCCATATCAGCAAAATAGGCAACCACTGCCTAATTTTCAGCAGAAAAATATGAACTCTCCACCAAAACAGCAAGAACGAAATTCCACCACTGAAGCTTTATTGCAACAGATTCTTGCTAACCAAAATAAGCATGATGAGGAGATGAGGAGATGAGAGAGATGAAAGCAAGGCTGGAACAGATGCAGACACATAACAGAATGCTGGAAAACCAGATTGCACAACAAGCATCCTCCTCAAGTGCCAAATCTTTTGGAAAGCTTCCAAGTCAACCAGAAAATCCAAGAGAGCAGTGTCAAGCTATTACTTTAAGAAGTGGAAAAGTTATAAATGATGAGAAGAGTGAAAACAGTGAGAAGAGAGAAAATGAGAAAGAAACTGATGGGAGTGAAAAACAAGAGAGTGCAGAAAAATGTAAGGAAAAATTTGAAGAGAAAGAAGAGAAATATATACCTCCTGAACCCTACAAGCCACAACTTCCTTTCCCACAAAGATTTCACAAAGCCAAGCTTGATAGGCAATTTGGGAAGTTCTTAGAAGTTTTGAAGAAACTTTACATAAATGTACCTTTTGTTGGTGCTCTTTCACAAATGCCCTCTTATGCCAAATTCTTGAAAGAAATTCTCTCAAACAAGAGAAAACTTGAAGATGATGAAACTGTAGCTTTGACAGAAGAATGTAGTGCTATCCTTCAAAGGAAACTTCCCCCAAAGCTCAAGGATCCAGGGAGTTTTTCAATTCCATGCCACATTGGAGAGTCTTGTTCTACAAAAGCTCTATGTGATTTAGGGGCTAGTGTTAGCCTTATGCCCCTCTCCATTTATGAGAAGCTCAACATGGGAGATCTAAAGCCAACCCACATTTCTCTTCAGTTAGCTGACAGATCAATCAAGTATCCTGAAGGGATTTTGGAGAATGTGCCTCTGAAGGTTGGGAAGTTCTACATACCTGTTGACTTTGTCATCTTGGACATGGAGGAAGATTTTAATATTCCAATTATCTTGGGAAGGCCTTTCCTGGCTACAGCAGGAGCATTGATTGATGTCAAGGGAGAAAAATTAACTCTTAGGGTTGGTGAAGAGCAATTGGTTTTCAATATTAATAACACTATGAAAAAGCATCATTCTGAAGCTGATACTTGCTTGAGAGTTGATATTATTGATGAGCTGGTTGAAGAACACTTCAGAAAGAAATATCCAGAAGATCCACTTGAAAATTGTTTGGTTCATGGAGGAGGCATAGACTATGACAACCCTCATGTAGCTGCATATGCTCAACACTTAGAGGGTAGTCTACCATTCATTTCTGCTCCAGTTTTTTAACTCACACAAAAGGAAAAAGTCGAATTTAAGCAACCATCATTCAAGGAAGAAGATGCACCTAAGGTAGAACTTAAGCAACTTCCTTCTCAGCTCAGGTATGAATTTCTTGGCACCAATAACACTTATCCAGTAATTGTAAATGCAAATTTGAATACTTTAGAAGCTGATAAGTTGTTAAGAGTGTTGAGACAATTTAGGAAAGTTTTGGGATACACCATAGATGACATTAAGGGAAT
The DNA here is from genome assembly GCF_030052815.1 of Hevea brasiliensis. Taxonomy (NCBI): domain Eukaryota; kingdom Viridiplantae; phylum Streptophyta; class Magnoliopsida; order Malpighiales; family Euphorbiaceae; genus Hevea; species Hevea brasiliensis. The sequence goes on from NC_079506.1 coordinate 23,487,853, forward strand.
AAGCCCACACTTTTGCATGCATAGAATCAGTTTGGAAGAAAATTGTAAACCATCTATTGAACATCAGAGGAGGTTGAACCCAAATATGAAAGAAGTTGTTAAAAAGGAAATTTTGAAGTTGCTTGATGCAGGATCATATATCCCATCTCGCATAAGACTTGGGTGAGCCCAGTACATGTTGTCCCAAAAAAGGGTAGAATGACAGTGGTCAAAAATGAAAATAATGAATTAATTCCCACCAGAACAGTGACTAGTTGGCGAATGTGCATAGATTACAGAAAATTAAATGTTGCCACTAGAAAAGATCATTTTCCACTTCCCTTCATTGATCAGATGTTGGAAAGACTAGCTAGGCATTCTTACTTTTGCTATTTAGATGGATATTCAGGTTTTTTTCAAATCCCTATCCATCCAAATGATCAAGAGAAAACCACTTTTACTTGTCCATATGGAACCTTTGCTTATAGGAGGATGCCATTTGGGTTGTGTAATGCACCGGTCACTTTTCAAAGGTGCATGATGGCAATCTTCTCAGATTTCATCGAAGACATAATGGAGGTTTTTATGGATGATTTTTCTGTTTATGGATCTTCATTTGATATATGCTTGGCTAACCTTTCTAAAGTTTTGCGATGTGCGAATCTCGACCTTGTGTTAAACTGGGAAAAGTGTCATTTCATGGTTCAGGAAGGGATAGTGCTTGGACATTTGGTGTCTAACAGAGGAATAGAGGTTGATAAAGCCAAAGTCGAAGTGATAGAGAAGATGGCTCCTTCTACCAATGTCAAGGGAATTCGAAGTTTCCTAGGACACGCCGGGTTCTACAGACGCTTTATTAAGGATTTTTCTAAAATAGCTAAACCTTTATCTAATTTGTTAAGTAATGACACACCATTTGTATTTGACCAAGAGTGTTTGGATGCCTTTTGCAGGTTGAAGCAAGCTCTTATCACTGCACCTATCATGCAACCACCTGATTGGAGCCTACCTTTTGAAATTATGTGTGATGCTAGCAACTATGCAATTGGGGCTGTTCTTGGTCAAAGAAAGGACAAAAAGGCTTATGCTATTTATTATGCTAGTAGAACACTGGATGAGGCTCAAACAAATTATGCAACAACTGAAAAAGAATTTTTGGCAATTGTCTTTGCATTGGAAAAGTTCAGACCTTACATTATTGACTCAAAGGTGGTTATATTTTCAGATCATGCACCATCGTATTTGCTCCGTAAAAAGGAGGCCAAACCTAGGCTCATTAGGTGGATTCTAATGCTACAAGAGTTTGATTTGGAGATTAGAGATAAGAAGGGAGCTGAAAATGTAGTTGCTGATAACCTTAGTAGGCTGAAATTGGATGATGAAGAATCGGATGAAATCCCTATTGATGAGTTTTTCTTGGATGAACAACTTTTCTCTCTTGTTGCTAAACTACCTTGGTATGCAGACTTTGTGAATTATCTATCTTGTGGAGTTTTACCTCTAGGTATGACATGGCAACAAAAGAAAAAGTTTTTGCATGAGGTAAAATTTTATAGGTGGGATGACCCTTTACTCTTTAGGAGATGTTGTGATGGTCTAATTAGAAGATGTATTCCTGAAGAGGAGGTACAGAGTATTATGCATCATTGCCATGCTTCTGATTATGGAGGTCATTTTGGAATCTCTAAGACAGCTAGTAAAATTTTGCAAGCTGGTTTCTTTTGGCCAAATCTTTTTAAGGATGTGAGGAAATTTGTGTTGGATTGTGATAAATGTCAAAGGAGTGGAAATTTGTCAAAAAGAGATCAAATGCCCCTAAATAATATTCTTGAAGTGGAATTATTTGATGTTTGGGGAATAGATTTTATGGGGCCATTCCCTCCTTCATATGGTAATAGATACATCTTAGTTGGGGTTGACTATGTGTCAAAGTGGGTGGAAGCTATTGCAACTCCAACTAATGATGCTAGAGTGGTAGTGAAATTTTTGAAGAAATTTGTCTTGAGCAGATTTGGAGCTCCTAGGGCTATAATTAGTGATGGGGGTTCCCATTTTTGCAATAAGCAATTTGAGAGCTTAATGAGGAAGTATGGTGTAGTGCACAAGATAGCTACCCCATACCACCCTCAAACTTCAGGACAAGTTGAAATTTCTAACAGAGAGCTCAAGCATATTTTGGAGAAAACAGTGAACAATTCTCGGAAAGATTGGTCTATCAAACTAGATGATGCTTTATGGGCATATAGGACTGCCTACAAAACCCCTATAGGAACTACTCCCTTTAGGTTGGTGTATGGTAAGTCTTGTCATTTACCTGTGGAGCTAGAACATAGAGCATATTGGGCCATTCAAACCTTGAATTTTGATCTTAAGCAAGCTGGTGAGAAAAGGTTGTTACAACTTAATGAGCTTGAGGAATTGAGGATGGATGCTTATGAAAGTGCCCGTATTTACAAAGAAAGAACTAAAGTTTGGCATGATAAGCATCTGAGAAAAAAGGAATTCAAAGAAGGTGATTTAGTTTTGTTGCTTAACTCAAGATTGAAATTGTTCCCCGGAAAACTCAGGTCAAGGTGGACAGGTCCATATAGAGTTTCTAAGGTTTTCCCTTATGGAGCAATTGAAATTTGGAGTGAAAAATCTGGGAATTTTAAGGTCAATGGGCATAGATTGAAGCATTACATAACTGGAGACCCAATAAAGGGAGCAAGCTGTTACAAGCTCTCCAATCCCTCACCTCTTTTCAGTGAAATTCATGAAGAGTCCAGCTAAGGACTATAAATTAGCCCTCTTGGGAGGCATCCCAAGTCCTTTTATTTTGCTTTTGCTAATTTACTTTCATTTTCATTGATTTTGTTTTATCTTAAATCTCCCCAAATTTAATTTTTGACATTGTTAAATCTTGTCCCTTGTAGATGTAATTCAATGAAGAAAGGCTGGTGAACTGTTGGGGAAGTAATTCTTAACTTGAAAATTTTGTCCTTCATATTTTCCCAAAAACTGATTGGTTTTTGCTGCATAACCTGTGCAGGAGCTGCAATCTGGTTTATGCAGAGGAAAAGTGAAATCTGCAGCAAAAAGGGTGTCTGCAGCAAATGGCTTGTGTTTTTGGTGAGGTTGGATGTATTTCAATGGAGGAAGGTTGGTGAACTGCTGAAGTTGCTATCTGGTTTATGCAGAGCAGAAAAATAAAATCTGCAGCAGATCACTTAAGTTCTTGGTGAGGTTGGGTGTGTATTTTTTTTAATACTTGTGCTTATAATGTTAATATGGTGGTAAGTGAGTCATTTTTGCAGTTTTGAGCTTCTTTGGGTTATAGGATACAAGGTAGAAATGCTGCATTTTCTTGGCAAAACTTGGAGAGTTCATTTCTCATTTGTGGTTAGATGCAACTTCATGCAGATTTTATGGAGTTTTATGTGCTAAATGTTGATTTGCAGAATTTGACTTAAAATGGCATAGTTCTCAAAGGTCTTTTATGTAGGATCCATTTTTACATGCTTGTGTGATGCCTTTTTGATACACTTTGTATATATTGATGTGTTTTTAGTGAAAATTTCTCATGGTTTATGCTTCATGGAATTATATTTCTTCATTTTAGGGTATTTTTCACACTTGCAAATCATGTTCCATTGCAATCCTAATTTTGTTGAATTGTGCATAAGCAACTGCATAGCTTATGCAATCCTGCATAACCACAATTCTTGCCATTTTCCACCTTTATTGCAAGTGCATAAGGAGAGTGCATAGCTTATGCAACTCTGCATAACCTCATTTTGTCAAATTTCATATCTGTCAAAACTTGCATAAGGTGAGTGCATGACTTATGCACATTTGCACAACTTCAAATTCTGCATTTTCTCTCTCTGCCGAAGTCTGCATAAGCAGAGTGCATAACCTATGCACTTCTGCATGACCAGAAACTCCAAAAATTCAAACTTGCCGAGGGGTGCATAAGGAAGGTGCATAAGTTATGCACTTCCGCATAACCAAGAAACTCCAAAAATTCAAACTTGCCGAGGGGTGCATAAGCAGAGTGCATGACCTATGTACTTCTACATGACCAGAAACCTAGAAAAACCAAAGTTGTCGAGACCTGCATAAGCAGAGTGCATAGCTTATGCACTTCTGCATGACCTCATACTCTAAATCTCAAAACCCACCGAAGAGTGCATAAGCAGAGTGCATAGCTTATGCACATCTGCATGACCACCAACCCAAAATTCCAAAAATTGCCGAACAGTGCATGAGCAGAGTGCATGACCTATGCACTTCTGCATGACCCGATTTTCTGAAAAACCACTTCTGCCGAGAGATGCATAAGGGGAGTGCATAACTTATGCACTCCCGCATGACTTCGCTCCTCAAAATTTCAAGGGTCACCGAAACTTGCATAAGGAAGGTGCATGACTCATGCACAACTGCATGACCACTAACCTAAGATTTCAATACCTGCCGAACAGTGCATAAGGACAGTGCATGACCTATGCACTTGTGCATAAGCTATTTCTCTGAATTTCAAATTATTCTGAAACATGTATAAACGAGTGCACAGGTTATGCATCAATCATTTTTCACTTATGCAGTCTTTTACAAACCCGATTCAAATTCATTTTCGGCAAATAAAATTCCCACCTCCACTTCCCGACTTTTCCCCCCACGACCGTCCTTCAACCTCCATTCCTTCCGGCATTCTCACCGTCTCTCTCCCTTCTTCTCCACTAGCACTTTCATCACGTAAACCCTAAATTTCCCTACATTTTCTTCTTTCACCCTTATCTCTTCCATCTTCTCCATCGGCAATGGAGTCCCCTCCACATTCCCGCGCCCGCCTCTCCAAGTTTCACCATTGTCATCGATACCCCCCACTCCTAAGTCCCCTCCACAAGCGACGCCCCCACCACCTCCCCCAACCACATACAAACGCAAAATCCGATCAAAATCCGTGCGACCCATGTCCTTGGCCCTTCCTCTGTCCAAACGCAAAGACCCACCCACCCCATTGTCGGAACTGCCACCCAAAAAGCCAAAAGCTCCAGCCTCTACACCCTCTTCCAGCAAAAAGACAATTTCGGCAACCTCATTTGTATCAAAGCTACCATGGCCTCTCCTTGATACGATTCAAAAAGCAGCTTTTAAGCAACTTAAGGATAGGAAGGTACAACCCACTAGGTATATATCTGCTGATGCTTTACAATCTCTTGGTTTATTTGACAATGTAGTTGCATATCTTGATGGTATGGGTTGGACAGAATTTGTGCATAAGCAAGAGATAGTTTATCCAATTCTAGTTTTGGAGTTTATTTCTTCATTCTCTGCTACCCTCAACTTGCATGATGTAGACCATAAGCCAATTATGAAATTTAGATGCTTGGGGCAAAATAGAGAGCTGTCATTAGACCAATTTCATAGCATTTTCGGTTTTGCAATTGATGGGTTATTTAGAGTACCACATACTGGAGTAGAGGTAGCCAACAAGGGCATTTGGAATGCTGCCCAATTTTGGAGAATCATCACAAACCAACCTCATACTTTCTCTGCTGGAAGATCAAAAACATCCCAAATACTTGACCCTGCACTTAGGTTTATTCATAGGCTGATGGCTAGCACCATATTGGGCAGAGGGACTAGTTCTGGTGCTGTGGGAAAATCTGAACTCTTTATGTTATGGTGTGCATTTCACAAAGTTAAAGTTTCTCCTGGTTATTTCTTTTGTGAGCATGTGCTGCATATTGCCACCAAATCCATAGGTGACATTGTTTTGGGTGGGCTCATCACTGTCATAGCCAAGCATTTTGGTTTTAATCCTGCAGAGCACTCAATACCAAAGACTTGAGGACACTTCATATTTTGATATCGCACACTTAACCAAAACAGGTTCAATTTGTCATATTTTGATATCGCCCACCCTGCAGCAGTAAACCGAGCCCTTGTACAAACCGTAAACCCAAGCTTTCCCATCCGTCCCACAAAGACCCTACTACACCTACCCCACCCTCACCGCACAGACATCCCAAAGACCTCTGCTCACCCATACCTCCTACAAATTGAACCTTCCTCATCCACAAGACTCTCCTGCATTCAACACTAAAGCCTTATTCACCTATCTTGAAAGGCTTAGTGATGATATATTCTTTATGGATAGGAAGCTTGACACTGGTCTTGATACACTTAAGGATCGTCATGATCACCTATTTGACCTTGTCATGGAAACCAGGGACAAGCAGAAAGAATTGAAGGAAATGGTGAAGCAACTCATGATCTTTTTGGGCATGCCACCCCCACCTCCATCACCTCCTCCAAAGACCATCATTTCGACAAATGGCAAAAGAACCACCCTTAGCAACATCCTTGGACAAAGGCAAAACAATAGACATAGATTAGCTTCTATTTTACTTTTGTTCAATCTTGTAGGACCTTTTCTTTGTAAATATGTTCAAACATTTATAGTTTGTTTAAAATTATGTTTGTTTGTTTTGAATTAGTTTGTTTTAAATTCTGTTTTTCTTGAAGTTTTATTGAATAGCTATTACATTAGTCTTCTTTAATTTTCATTGCACTTATTGCCCTTTTGTACATATTTGCCCATACTTTGTATTTATTTCAAATGTTTCTACTGCTGGTTGTACATTTCTTTTGCCAATTCCCATGCAGCAGCTTTTGTACACATTGCACAGCTATGAATTTCCTCCTGCAACTGTTTTGCATAGCCTATGCAACCCTTTCTGCTACTTATGCAGCACTGCACAGGTTATATTCCCCTTTTGCAACTGTTTTGCATAGCTCAGGTAACCCTTTCGCTACTTATGCAAAGATCGCATGTTATATTCCCCTTTTGCAACTGTCTTGCATAGCCTATGCAACATATATTGCCTCTTATGCAGAACCGCACGGCTTATGCACCTTACTTATGCACATATTCTGACAGACTTAACTCGCATAACTCATGCGGTTTCTTATGCATCCCTTTATCTTGAATTCTCATCTGCTCCATACCAGGTAACTCTTTCTTTTTACTCTTACTCTTTATAATTCCTGGTAATTACTATTTGCTTTAACCTTTGATAATACATTGAATGAGACATTGATGACAATGTCCAATTTTGAGTTTGGGGCTGCACATTCTGATTTTTGCTTAATTTTTGCTTCATTTTTCACATTTTGAGTATAGGAACATCTCATCCCATTTCATTTACATATATTGTAAATATTTTACATATATTTCCACACATACATATACATAACACATTTTCACACACATTATACATCACTTAGAAATTGTACACATTGCATACAAATAGACTTCCTCCATTTAGTTAATGCATTACTCATTTTAGGAATCATGCACCATGCATTAAAATCTTTTGCCAAATCCCTTGAGTATTGAAAATGTGCCTATGAGAGTGATTTGACTCACCTTTTAGTTGGGTTTGTGGATTGAAGGTTTCCTAAAAGGTGCAAGGTTTTGAAGTGTCTATCCCTTGCCTATATCCTCTTAGCCAAAAAGCCACCCAACTAGTCATTTGGAGATGGAAGTGTTTAGAGGGAATTATTGGATATAAGGTAGTCAAATGATGTCTCACCAATCCTAGAACAAATTTTCTAAACCTTTCAAGGCGAAATACCAGCTTGTACTTGAAGAGAGAGATGATTAGGCATTCTTTGATTTAAAACCTTCTCATTTTAAACCTTTGGCCCTTTTTCCCAATTAAAATTTACCCTTGCAAACCCCTTTGAGCCTTTTTTATCCCTAATTTTTCTTGAAATTCTTATTACTACCTAGCCAATGAACCAAACACTCCAACCCTTTTCATGAGAATAATTATTCATAATATCAGGTACATAAAAAAAATAAAAAAAAAGAAAAAAATACAATAAAAGGGAGAAGAAATGCTTGTCACCTTGTAAAAGTGCTAGTATATGTGCTTTTCACTATTGTCATTCAAAATGAAAGAAATCCACCCAAAGTATTAAAAGAAATGAGTTTGGGGGTGGCATTTTTAGGGACAATCATCAAAAGAAAATGCAAAATACAAGTCTAAAGTATCAAAATGTCCCTCCATTTTATGTGTCTTGTAAAATATGCTAGCACTTGACAATCCTCATTATGTATTTCTCTCTCCTATATATATATATATAAAGAAAAGAGAAAAAGATATAATAAAGTGTACCTTATGTTTCAAAATTGCAACATATTCTCATGCTTTGAATACTTTTTACCCATTTTTCTTCTTAGCCTCTTTTTGAATCCCATGGCCCCATTACATCCCTAAAAAGACCTTTGATCTCTTGATAGTACTTGCTACATTAGTGGAGATAGGAGTAGGGAATTTGCCTATGGGATTGGAAAACTATTCATCTATTCATTCAATTCCATCATTCCATATAGAGACACTTTGACTATTGATTGTTCTAGAACTCCTTTTGAGCATGACTCTCTCTTTTGATTGGTTGGTTTGGGGATTTTGAATGATAATTGACTTGATGGCTAAGCGGTGAAAGTTTGGATAAGCATTAAATTACTTGCATTTTGAAGGATGGGTATATGGATTGCTGGTATGGCTAAAAGGGTGTTAAGTTACCTTAATGGGTGATTTTCATAACTCTTTGGATAAGGCACCCCTAAAATTTTTGCACCACATTTTAAAGTTTGCTTGAGGACAAGCAAAAGCTTAAGTTTAGGGGTATTTGATGCATACATTTTGCATAGTCATTTAGGTCTAATTTTATAACCCTTTTTATTTGATTATTAGTCATTTTTAGCTAATTTCATTAGTTAATTAGTTAGTTTTTCATAGTTGTCAATTTTGCATTAATTTGTAATTTTTACTTTGTTTTGTAGGAAAAATGGTGTTTTTAAAGGACTATAGAGAATTTTGCCATTGAGGAGTGTCTTCTACAGCCAAAAGATGTCAAAAACAAGTTTTCAAGCTGAAATATGCATTGACCAAACTGTGCATAACTTGCCGCATAAGCTATGCAGATCTGCATAAGGAGAAAGATCACTATTCCAGAACCAGCCGAAATGTGCATAAGGAGACTGCATAGCTTATGCACATTCTCGCCTCCCTTATGCACCTTCACGGAATTGTGCATAACCTATGCACCAAGTCATGCAGTTTCGCATAAGTGACTCAGAACCAGTAAAATCGCATAAGGGATCGCATAACTTATGCATCCACTTATGATCCATAAAGAGTTCATTAATGAGCTGGCAGAAGATTCCCTCAAATAATTCCTCCTAGAACATACCATTTTAGGGCTCCATGTTAGAAAAATGCTATAAATAGTCTCATTTTCCCATTTTAAAGGGGGGACAAGGAGCAGAAAAGGAAAGGAGGGGCTGAGCAGAATTTGAAGAGTCACTTCCACCTTCCACACCATTTTTAACCAAGATTTGCAGATTTCTTTCTTTCCTTACACTTTTCTACATTTCTAGTGTTTAATTTCTTACTTCTTAGTTTAGATTAAAGCTTTATCTCCTTATAAACTCATAATATCTTGTAAGAATTATGGATAGTGAGTAGTTTACTTTTGATTCTGGAGTAAGGGTTGTAATATTTGAGATATTTTGTGGATCTTGATTGGGTAATCCGTATTTTGTGGTCTTAATGAGTTTTATTCATTTCTTGTATGCTTAATGACATGCTTAGTGTAGGATCCCATTAAGTGATGTTCTTAATCCATGGTTGAAGCACCGAAAGGAGAAGGCCTTGTGATAGATAATCAAGAAATTGGACTTAATTAACTTAGACCTAGAAATAGGCTAAGGATTAAGAGGATTCACAGATTAATTAAAGAACTTAATGGGTCTTAATTAATTCTAACTCCACGAAAGTAGGATTAGTTTGATTAAGGCACTCTTTGTCTCACTCAAAAGGGAATTCAAAGGATTTAAGAATTAATCTCCTTAAAACCCGTAAGTTTCATAAAATTGGATAACCGATTTAAATCCCAAAATAGCTCGAATATGAAATCCCGAACTCCGGAATCGCCTTTTTACCATTGTTAATTTTCAATTGAATTTAATTGCTTGCCATTTTCAATATTGCCATATTTGAACTTGCTTATTTCAATTTGATGCAATTTTAGCTTAATGCAATACATTGTTGAATAGAATATTGATTTTCCACATATAGATTTCACGCTCCATTGCTCATCAATTCACTTCTTTAATTTCATAGATACTTCGATTTAGTCAACTTTTATATCAAAAATTCAACCATTAACACAACTCCTCGTGGGATCGATATCTTTTCTATACTACTTGTACGACCCGTGCACTTGCGGTAGGGACGCAACAGGGACCAGGAACCTTTGAGTCTAAAACATATTCAATACTTTCTAGGTTCAAGACAAGTTTTAAATTTCTTAGCCAATCAGAAAGATTAGGTCCCATCAACCTATTGTGATCAAGTATGCTTACAAGGATATTGGATAGTGGTGGTTGTTGTGTGCTCATTATTATTAGAAAATTAACTGCAGAAAATAACTAGATTAATTAGTAAATGTATCAAGTAATTAACCAAAATGATTATGGTCTTTTAATCAAATTGGTCCTCCCACTAACTTGATGAATCCTTCACTTCCAAAGTAGGAAACAGAAATCCTAGTTGGATGGATTTCTAGTGGGTGATTGAATTCTTATAGTCTTATTGATCATCCTCAGGCACATCCATTATTAAAATTATAATAAACTATAAGTGAGCAACTCCTTGCCTATCACATCTCATGTGAGGTTCAATCATTTACTTTGCCCCTAATGCTCAAAATCTCAGGCACATCCATTATTGATTTATCTTGCATTAGTTAAGTTGATCCCATTGAGCTAGCAAACATGCAAATAATTTTAATGTCCTCAAGCACATTCATTATTGGCCACCAACTATTTACATATTTACAACATCTTATGCTTAACAATTATTTTAAGAAAATCTCTTAAATGAAATGCATCACATGCGAGTATTTAAAAATTTCTTAAAATAATTGCCTCAATGGAGGGCCATAATATAATTACTTTAATTATACCATTTCCAACTTAATCATTTGTTTGGAAGATTTTGTGGTCGACTTAATTACTATTATGGTCTCACTTTGCATATTATCCAATTAGCATGCATATATCATATACTTGCATACATTCACATACATCTCATGCATACATGGATAAACAAATAATTTGGTATGATCATGAACTTTCTAAGGGATTCAATTCTGAGCCACCAAGAATTGAATTAGGGCATTCCTAGGTGTATTTCATTCATTCATTTTACAAGAGTTGCTAAAGGAGTACATAATCAACACTTGATCTTGATTTCCTCCCACTGGTCCCACCAATGCTTTTGACCTCCTTGATCTTTTTGTAATCCAATTACATTGTAATCCTTGGCATACCAAGGCGAGTTTACAAGAATATGGACTTTAAAGTCCTTAAATAAATGAAATTACAACCCAAATTATTACAACATTTATAATACATGCCACTAAATAAAATTAATTATTTTACAACCCAAAAAAAAATAAAAGAAATAAATCCAATCATGTTGGTCTTTTATTGTCCATGATCATCCATCATGCATATTAAAATTTAAAAATTAAATAAAATATACATACTAAAAATTAAATTGAATATCACATGTTCAACCAAAAAATTCAGATTTGAATCTCATTAAAATAAATTTAAATTTGGAAACCCTTTCCAAATTTAATACCTTGAAAATATTTTCAAAAATTAATTATGTGATTAAAATTCTTAATTAAACAATTTAATTAGGTATGAGCCTAATTATGGGCCTTAATATATACAACAATTGTATAAAGAAGCCCAAAACCCAAGCCCAAAACCAAAATGCACCCTTGGCGTATGCATTTCAACCATGCCGCCACCTTCGATTACCCGAACAGTTTTGAATCAATCCAAATTTGATCCAATCATACAATTAAACCTCATATACAATCTTAATGGCAAATATAGTGGCTCTGATACCAATTGAAGGAGTGGAAGCATGATTATTAGGCATTAGAACTTTGAATTTTAAAAAATTATTTCTAAGGTTACATGCACCATACAAAGTGTCTTATGAACCTAATCAATTTCCAATGCTCAATTGTATACCAAAACATATTTTAGCATGCATTAAAATTTCATTTGCCATTAAAGATTATGAATTAACATTTAATTCAATTAAAACCTAACTAAAAGAGAGATTTTTAGTACTAACCTCTTGATGCACAATTAATGCAATCTTAGGATACTCTTAGGACCCCAAACGTTGTCCCTCTAGTTTGTCCACCACAAGCACACATCAAAGTAGCAATGGCAGCCCCTAGATTGGCTTATCAAGCCTTATCGACAAATTATGAAATGGGGTTTATGCTTTGTGAAGGTTGTATGAATGTATTGGGTGTTAGAAACACTTTCTAATAATTTAATTCAAGAGGAAATCTTAGTTTTTCTCTTGAATCAATTGAGAAATTGAGAGGAGAAAGATAGAGCAATGTTGTTGTCCCATATATGAGAGAAAAGAGAGGTGAGCTAATTTTTTCTTTATAAGCTTTATTTATATACTTAGGTCAAACCCTAACTCCCTTGCCACATGTCACCACAAGATCCCATCTTCTTATTATTTGATTTAATCCTATGAAGCCATGTGTCAAGCTCCATTTAAATCATAACATGTGGTCTTCCATCATAAGAAGATAAGTGGCAAGATCATATGGTGCCATGTGTCACCATCTAATGGTGCCATATGTCACCATCTAATGGTGCCATGTGTCACCATCTAATGGTGCCATGTGTCACCATCTAATGGTGCCATGTGTCACCATCTAATGGTGCCATGTGTCACAATCTCATGGTGCCATGTGTCACCATCTCATGGTGCCATGTGTCACCATGTGAAAAGACCAATTTGCCCTTACTCTTTAATTTGAGTTCTCAACCCAAAATTATAATTTCTCCTCTTTAAATCAATTTATATCAAATATAAATTAATTGATTAATTAATCTCCATTAATTAATTTCTCATAATTAAATTCATATTTAATCAAATTAAATATAAATTTAATTTATACTATACATCCAATAACTTAGATTTGATTTCAAGTCATGCTAGGGAATTTGCAATCTTATTGCAAAAGAAACCTCTTTAATTAATTAATTAATTAAACTCTTTAATTAATCAATTAAATCATATTTTAAATGGTGATTAGCTTGTGTAGATGTGTGACTTACTAGGCTCATTACTTATTGGCAATAAGAAATGATATTAACTCTTAATATCATTAGAACTCTTTCTTACCGTAAATAAATTCTCTAAATCATTTCAGGCATCTCATAAACCATGGTTGATACCTAGCATAGTATATCATGGCCACCAAATCAGTAATAAGGAATACCTTAAATGAACATTTAATCATATGTTACTATGCACTAGAATCTCTCCGTTACAAAATCCTAATTCGAGCTGGAGTCATGGTTAATGTCAAACCCCATTTGCTATGAACATTATATTCTCTTTTAATTTCAGTCCTTGATTAATTAGATTTTCTTGTCAGAAATTCTTTTATGACTAGATATGTCTGTCCTGGCTAGAAACTTTGAAACATCAAGAACAATTAAATGAACATAGGATTTTATCTCTATTTACTTAAGGTAACGGATTCCATCTTGATCAACACTTATCTCCATATATAACTAGTAGGAGCCAACACATGCCCATATACCCATACACAATACAAGTATGAAAGCAGTATCAAACTCAAACCACCTATATATAAGATAACTGTATTATCTCAGTTCTAAAGATTATATGCACTGATATGATATATGACAATGTATGGACAAGAGTAAACTCCATGTGCTTGTCATAAGCGTCACTGGTTCGGTGTACTTATCATGTATAAGTGCCTATCATGTTTGTTATGTGGCATGAGACTCACTACTCCATCTTATTTATATCTCATATAAATACCTTGAGAACAAACATGATTACAATCTTTCTGGATAAGTTATGTCCTTTGTGAAGTATCCTCGATTGTGATCCAATTTATGATACTCTGTGCTAGAAATACTGTCACTCATATTCTTAACAACTTAAGAATATAATTTCTAACAAAATATCAATGGACATTTTCTATTACACATAAATATATTATGTAAACGGAAAAGTGAAATTATCTTTTATTAATAAAATATGTACTAGATACATACAAAATTATATGCTATAGGGCATACTACTAACACATTTTATGGCCAGACTCTGTATGGTTAAATTCTTGAAATTGGGCCCAAATGGGCCTTAAGATTGGGTTAAGGAATAGTTAGACTTACTACGGGCCTCGAGGGCTTTAAGCTGGCCTAGGTCCTAATGCCGGTCTGACCCATAAGTTGGGTCGTGACATAACATCACTATAAAAAAAATAAAATAATCCAAATATCATGCAATACACTTCTCTAACTTTGTCTCTCACTCTTTTTTTCTCTCTCTTTTCTCTCCTGTATCTGTCTCTTTTTCTTTCTTCCCCTTCTATCTCACTTTTTATTTTTTTTTTCTTTATCTCCAATGCAATAATTTTTTATTAATAAATAAAAAATTTTAAAAATGCCGTAACTAAGAGTGATATATTATCAATGATTAACTATTAAATATTAGGATTGATAATTCATTAGAAAAAAAATTATAGAAAATGCACCATAAAACTTAAAATGTAAAAATAATTTGTGTGATTTAATAATTATAAACTTATTTAAATATATAAAAATAACTATAATAGTATCTTATATATATATTTTAAAATATATATGTTCAACGGGCATCAAATAATTTATAACTATAATCATTTCATTTATAACATATATAAATATTAAATTTAACTATTCAAATTAAAAGTATTATTTGTAATGTTAGTCTAATTAATTTTATAATAAAAAATTTTATTAATTTAAAAATTATTATATTTTTAATAAGATTATAATTTTTATAAAAAGTTATATGTTATAATTAATCTAATTTTATATAATTAATCTATTTTTTAGTATATAATATTAATTTAAATATAATAAAACAAAAATATAATATAATATAATAATAAGTCTCTAATAAATAATAATGTGTAAAAATATTATTAAAAATTAAAATTATAAACTAATATTGCTTGCAAGTTTTTAAAGTAATAAATTTATTCAAACTGTGTTTTTTGTTATTTTAAAGAAAATATGTTTTATTTTATTATATTTTAATATTTTTAATAATTTAAAGTTTGTTTTTTTTAGTAAGACTATATTATCTTGGTTAACATAAAATTTATCTGTAGAATTAGAAATTAAAATAATTATTAAAAATCTCCAGTGATTTAAAATTCTCATACTTCTATTTTCTTATTTGGTTAATTCACACTTTAGTTAAAAATCCTAAACAAAATTCATAGACTATTATAATAATTTTTATGGATAATTTCAATAATTGTAACCTTTAATTTATTATATTACATGTCATTAAAAAGAGATATTTTTATGAAATTTTATGATGTCATATTATTTTTTTTATTGGATAATGAAATGCTGATATGCAAATTTTTTTTTATTGCAATTAGCTTTAATTTCAAGTCAATATTCTTTTAAAATTATTATAAAACGTGAATTTTTATAAATAATCTGACTTTATTTTTATAAAGCCATGAAAAAAGTCATCACGTGCCTTTATAGTTGATTTTAATAATGTGATTTTATAGTTTTTATTATTAACGTGAATTTTCTGTAAAAGATAATTCCATTCATATGATAGTTAAAAATCATGAAAAATGTGACTTTTTAACATTGGAATTTTATTTAATTTTGTATTACTTATTAAGTCAGAATAAAATCACAATAAAAAATTCTTATTAATAATTATAAATTATTAATAATTTATTATTTATAAATACTATAAAAATTAAGAGTAATTTTGGTTTTATATATATATATAATTTTTAAAGGACGAATAAAAAATAAAATATAATATTAAAATAGATATGTTCATTTTTATAAATATGTTATATTAATTATATATAAATATGTAATTATATTAAAATTATATAATATGTTTAAAACATATGAAAAATACATGTATAAAATTGATTTTTTTACTTTGTTCTTTTATTTAGCATAATATTATATAATTTTTTATAAAATATAATTAATGATAAAAATTTAAAATTATATTAAAAGAGTAAAATAAGTTTAGACCATTGTGGTTCGATTCTTGATATCTTTTTCAATTTTAATTCTTATTGATTTGGTTTTATGGTTCAAAAGAATAAAAAAAATTTCACACTCCTACCTTCAATGCTAATAAAATAAAATTATATATATCTATATATATTATCAATTTTTAGGAAACCATAATTATAAAATAAATTACACTAAGGGGAATAAATTGTTAGTATCATTTTTTTTTTACCAAATTAATCAAATAAGATTCATTTGATATTGCACTTTTAGTTAGTTCTTAAAATTATTATTTATCTCTAATTGACTTAAATTATTTATTATGTTTGAATTTTTTTTATAGTTTATAATATTGAAAGATTTAAAAAAAAATATTTAGTTTTATTTAATATTCACAATTTTATAAACATTATTGTTATTTTTTTATTATAAAATGTTCAATTTAATTTATTTTTAATATATTTTATTATTCTTTAAATTTTATCTGATATTTGGTAGTAGCATTATTAATAATTAATCTCTTATTTAATAAATTATAAGAGATAAATGGGTGTATAAAATGAAATAAAACTTCTTATCATAATGCACTTATATATCAGTATATTTTATATATGGCTTTTTTATGTTCTCTAATTAAGATTTTTTTAATTGATTTTTATTACTATTATTAATTAAAAGTATAATGCAATCGTATGCATGATTTTGATCATTACTAGAATTTTTTTTAGGTAATATTATTCTTTAAAAAAAATAAAGAAAGACTTACACTAGAAAAAAGACATTTCTTTTTTTTTTTCACTAAAAAAAGATGGATTTTTTTTCTTTTCTTTGACAATTAATAATGTATTTATTATTTTAATTTTTAGTTTAATTAAAATTTATGTTATTAGAATTTTAAGTCAAAATAGAATATTAAAAGAATAAGGCTTTTACACTAAAAAAAATGGATTTTTTTCATTTCTTAAACAAATAATTATATATTTAATTTTTAATTTTTAGTTTAACCAAATTTTTATGTTATTAGATGTTAGAATTATGACTCAAAATCCTAATGAGATTTGGAGAGAGATCTTTTCCTAATTTAAGTGGGAGAAATATTCCTCAATAGGATGGAGGAATATTTTCTATAATGAGTGTTATTCCTAAATTGAGTGGGACTCCTAATCAAATAAGGATTGAGGGAATTAACACTATAAATAGGAGAATGATGGAAAAGGTTATTTGGCTTTTGCCCATTGAAGAAAGTGGCTTTTTAGCTCATGGAGTGAGGCCGTCGCCCATTGTGGAGAGGGGCTTTTCCAATTACTGCGAATTTGGCTCTACCCATTGATGAGGGACTTTTGCCCATTGCAATGAAGAGAGGCTTCAGCTTAAGGTGGAGAAAGGACATAGAATTCAAGAGGAATGGATTCTTGTCCATTAGTGAGAGAGCTCTTGTCCATATAGTTGAAGACACCCTTTGTGGTGTAGTAGTTAAAATAGTAAATATATTGGGTTATGTCTAGAGGAAACTGAGAGGGACTAACTAATATATTTACTATGATCAGTTATGTAGTATGAGTTTTCTTGGGTGTAATTGGGTTGATGGGTAGTATAGCTATGAGTTTGTAATGATGATTTATTTATTAATGATAGTGAAATATGGCATGCCCGTGGATGTAGCCCTAGGTTGAGAGGGTGAACCATGTAAATATTGATGTTTTGTGTATTTGCTTTATTTCTTTGCAATTCACACGCTTCCGCAGTGCACAACAAATTGGTATCAGAGCATGGGATGATCTAGGTGAGTTTAGTTGAAGGTGGAGCTATTGCGAAATTTAGAAATTCGCACATGCAATAATGGTGGTGGTGGAGGATTGAAATTATGGTGGAGCTCTTGATACAAAATCAAGAAGATGACGTGAATATTTTTTGAAGAAAAGTTACACACAAGATAAAGATTGGAGAGATTGATGATTTGAAGGGTTCAAGTTCAAGCATAGAGAATTGATGATTTGATGATACCCAAGAATTCGAGGTATGCAATGGTTGATGGATTTTGAGTCAAGGTAGAGATCGTTAGAATTATGACTTAAAATCCTAATGGGATTTAGAGAGAGATCTTTTCCTAATTTGAGTGGGAGAAATATTCCTCAATAGGATGGAGGAATATTTTCTATAATAAGTAGAACTCTTATTTTAGTGTTATTCCTAAATTGAGTGAGACTCCTAATCAGATAAGGATTGAGGGAATTAACACTACAAATAGGAGAATGATGGAAAAAGTTATTTAGCTTTTGCTCATTGAAGAAAGTGGCTTTCAGCTCATGAAGTGAGGCTGTCACCCATTGTAGAGAGGGGCCTTGCCAATTACTGCGGATTTGACTCTGCCCATTGATGAGGGACTTTTGCCCATTGCAATGAAGAGAGGTTTTGGCTTAAGGTGGAGAAAGGACATAAAATTCAAGAGGAATGGATTTTTATCCATTGGTGAGAGGGTTCTTGCCCATATAGTTGAAGACACCATTTTTGGTGTAGTAGTTAAAATAGTAAATATATTGGGTTATGTCTAGAGGAGACTAAGAGGGATTAACTAATATATTTACTATGAGCAGTTATGTAGTGCGAGTTCTCTTATGTGTAATTGGGTTGATGAGTAGTATAGCTATGAGCTTGTAATGATTATTTATTTATTGATGATAGTGAAAGATTGTATGCCCATGGATGTAGTCCAATGTGGAGGGGGTGAACCACATAAATATTAGTATTTTCTGTGTTTGGTTTATTTCTTTGCAGCTTACACGCTTTCGCGGTGCAGAACATTAGAATTTTAAGTCAAAAATAGAACTATAAAAGAAAAGAAAAGGACTTTTTATTCATATTTTTGTTTTAACAAATTTTTAGCTTAATTATATTTTTGTAATATTAAAATTATTAATATTATAAATATATAAAAATTATAGATATGAATTATAGATAGACAAGATAGATAATAAATAGACATTCTTATTAATTAAAAATTAATTATAAGTAGTTTTTCTTTTCATCGGGGTATTCACATTATAACACCTTTCACCCTTCTACAGTGTAGCCGAGCAAGACATGTCACACTCGGTGCCGGAGCACCATATCTTATCTTACTTTAATCTTTAATTTATTTTGAACTCGTTATAATTTAAAATAATTCATATTCTATGGAGAAACTAACGGAGTTTCTCTCTATTTTATTATCATTTGTCGTTTTTCACGATTCACCTGCTTTAAAAATTCTATAATAGCTTGAAATAAAAATCTCATCCATACTAATCATAATCATCTGATCAGTTCAAATATTCTCTATATAATTCAATTTTACATTCATTTCCATACATTATCATTCATGCTCCATTCACATATCAAAATTCTCATATTTCCATTAATTTACATAATTTGCAAACTAATTGAATAAATTCATAATTTACATGATATACAAATTAATTACAATTCCATAATCTATATTACAATTAATAACTAATTATAAATACAAAAAATCACTTTTGTGAGCCCTATCTGCATGCATTGCTGAGGAGGTGATAGCTTGAACACTTCTAACACTTCTGCAGATCTGGACTCTAAAAATCTCAGTCAAATGTCTACTGGGTTTTAGCTTCAGTACCTGCGCGAAGGAAACAAATCCATCGCGCTAAGCATTTCTGCTTAGTGGTACAATAATATAACAAGAAAATAATATATACGAATAAAGAAAAAATCAAGCATTCTAAATATTCAAGTATCAATTTGATTTAAAATGATATTTGAGTATTAACTATCTTATATGCTAATTCATTCCTCTTTGGAAGTACTGAGTTTATAGCCTTACAGTAATAATATTCAATATATATTTTATTTTAAGAGTATTGTATTTGAGGTCTCTCTACGATTCTACAAATTGTATTTTTGTTATGTTTCTATTGCTAATCTTTTTCCTCATTTCATTCAAAACTTTCTAATGTTTTTAATTGCTAATGCTCTTAAATAATTTCAATAATTTACACTGCCCAGGTAACCTATGATAGGCTGACTAAACTGGATAACGGGTCATTGGCATTAGACACCGCGGTGCCTTGGGCCGTCATACCATGGGACGCGGAACGTCAACCACGTATGCAGTCAATATGGCTAAAAAGCCATGATAATATATAATTGGGCATAAAAGCCATGAGTGCAGGCATAAAGTCATAAGTACAGGCATAAAGCCATGAATACAGGCATAAAGCCTTACACAGTACTGCTAAAACAATACCCTATTGGCATGTCAATCTATCCAATCTGACACATGTGTCTAGGCAATACATGGGCACATAGCACCATTAAGAGTTCATATATATCATTACATGTTCCAATTATAATTTATAACATTTTAATTTTTATTACTAGCAGAAGTATAAATTTCCTGAAATACAATTTTACATAAATTATGCATTCATCATAATTTATATATTCATTATATTATCTATATTGATCACAATTCATAATAATTATTCTCATGTACAATTGTACTCAAAGCATTTTCTCTTCTCCAATAATGAGAACTAATATTTCATTCATACAATCATTTATTCATTATACTATTTATATAATTATCATTATCATTCATATTTCAAGTAATCTATGACCATTTCATGGATTTTAAATTTAGCTTAAATTTTCTTTATATCCTAGAGTCACTCAAATTCAAAAATTAAAATTCATTAATCACATTATATATTAATGATCATATTAGCTTCTCTAATTTATTTACTATTTTCTAAATCATTGGGGTCACTATTCACATTATTATTTACTCAAAATGTTCACTTTTTTTTCTATATAATAGGTGTGTTAATTCCAATTGCACTAAGATCCACATTTTGAGTTCTACATTTGTTGGCATTGATTGCCAATTGCAATTTAAAACCTCCTAAAAACATTTTCAAAAATTCAGTTTTTATATCTTAGGTTTACTATTCCATTGGTCTATGCTAAAGTGAGAATTTGGCTAAACTTTCTTCATGAAAGTTGTTCCTTTATGTATCTAATTTAATTCCCTTTTTGAATCACTCCATTTGGAGTTTTGTAGCCCAAGATATGATCAAATAACCATAACTAGTTATTTTCCTAATTCTGTCTCTTTAATTAGGCAGATTTTGGCATTACCTTTTACCAATTTAATTGGATATGTTATAGTTACTTTTAGGCTTAGCGTTCTTTATATAATTTGTTGCCCTACGTCTTATGGTCATTTAGAAATTTTAATTACAAATTTTCAAGTTTTATAGAATTAATTATACTAATTTAATTGGCCTAGACTCCAATACCCTGTGCCTTCAAGGTCCAAGTTTAGGTTAGTAGATTTGACCTCCATTTTAGGGTTCTTATTTCATAATTTGAGGACAATATCTAAAACAAAGTTGGAACCCTATTTCTTAGGGTTCTAGATCAGTATGGTTCAACCTAATTAGAGTTTCCTAATGAAAGATATGCTATAAAAACTATTATGGGGTCAATTGTGATTTGGTCAAACTCCAAGTTTTGATTTGTTAATTTCTTCTAACCATTTGACCTAGTTCCTTTGGGTTCTGGGTTTTGGTCGAAAGACCAATATTGTAGACCTATGTCTTATAAAACTTTTTCCATTGCTTTCATTGCATTTGAATTTTTATAGACCAAGTTATGGCAATTTTTCCAAAACTGGTCAGGTAGGCTTATGTCCAGGAAATTCTAGGCAGAATTGATTCTCGTCAGTTTTGTGATCTAACTTGGGTCAGTAATTTCATTTGGCTAGAGGCATTTCTAAGCTTGGTGTTTTGAATAAAAGTTGTATTCCTATGTTTAAGCTTTCTAACGATATAAAATTCAGGTCATTTGGACCTGTCTAGAGGGAGTTATGGTGTACTGTTCATTTGGTCATTTTTCTGGATTCAGAATTTGGTAAGCCGGATTGGACTAGCAAATTGGTCAACTTATGGATAGAATTTGGGCATGGTTTCTTCATGAAAAATGAGTTATTTTGGGTCTAGTTCCACCTTCAATTAGCCTCATACCAATTGGAGTCAAACAACTTCAGTTATGACTCAAAGAGTACAAGGGACTCATAGGTCTGAATTTCCTGCAAAGAACATGCACTCCCAATATTCATTCATCCTTACTCCCAAACTACAATTTGTCATTCATAGCACTTCAATTAAGCAACAATCAGTCTCAATTTGATCAATTCCAAACAATTCCATAAAAACCCTAATAGTTAGGTCAAACCCTAACTCAAAGTCCAATTTTCAATCATGTCCATGCAATTCCACTTCTATTGTATGTAATATATCAATTATCCTCACTAATCAAGTTTAGATGAACCAAAATTATCCAACTCTAACTCTTAAACCTCCCTAGGCTACCAAAAACTTAAAGTTCCCATATATTCAAAGTTTTCTTCAAATTTTATAAAATTTACACTTAGATTATCATGCTTCTACAAATTAAGGAAGAAGAGAAGATTGGTTAATGCACTAACCTCTTGTAGCCAATTCCAAGAACTCCAATTCTTCAATTTTTCTACTTCTTTTTGTTTTCAATCTCTTCTTCAAGGTCTATTGACAAATTTTTGTGTTTGGAGTGTAGAAAAATATTGTATGAATTGAAGGGAAATTAAGCTTGAATATTCAAAAATAGTGGAAGCTTTGGGAAAAGGAGGTTCGGCCATATGAAGAGGGAAGAAGACAATCTGAAATTTTCTTTGATTTTTATCTATTTTTAAGTGTTTTATGAGTGCTTGTTGAGTGGTAATTGGTTGGGGCTTTTTAATTGCATCATGCATATGTCATAAATCCTGTTTACTTTCATTTTTGTTTTTCTTTTCCTTTCTTCTTTTATTACTCATTTTTAATAAATTTTTCTTCAATATTTATTCACATTTTATGTTATATACCTTACTTACTTAAATGAACAAATCGGTCAAAAATCATCTCTGAAAGTAAAATGATCAAAATGTCATTCGTTTAGCTTAACAGACTAAAATTGTCTGTACCAATTGAATAAATTCTTTGGGCATTTTCTTGGTATTCTAAGGCCATCGAAACCTCAATGACTCTTCTCTGGAGTCCCAAAAATTATTTCATTAATTTTCCCCCAGGTTTAGAGCTTATAACTGTGAAGACAGCAAGTTCCTGTCAAAGTCACCCATCGCTAGGGTACCGGCTCATTTAACTTTGTTGTATTTCTTTGCTTAAATTTTTCTAAATTTTTCCTTACCATTATTTCAATTATTTATGACTCCTCACTCTAGTTTACATATAATTCCAGTCATTCTTACTGTCCGAACAGATATTGGTTACCGGAACAGTAGAATGTACGGACTAGCTAAAGTGAGGATGTTACACACATTCAAATTAATTGTTTTAAAATAAATATTATAAATCAAATCAATAAAATTGATTTACAAATAATTAAAATAATAATCAAACTAAATACAGTTAGAAAAATAATAATTAAAAAGCAAGCAAGTATTCTCAATGGGCTGACATTCTCTATTATATTTTCATGTGACTTTCTCTATCAGATTTTCTCTATTTTTTATTTATTAATTATTTAATTACTTTAAATTATAATTAAATTGTTAATTTCTTAATTATATATATGTAACTTATAAGTTATTTAATAGTCGTCATCTGAATGCTATAACAAATATTAATTATTTTAAGGTAAGTTACAATATATTAACATATATTAATCATATGCATTTATATATTTATACTTATTTTATATATTTATACCAATATTATATATAGATAGATTTTAATTATTTTTATTATGAAATATTTATTAAAAGATTTGAGAGATAAAAAGTTATAAAAATAAAATATAAAATAATTAATAAAAATTTAAGACATTAAGTTAGTTGTATATATTAAAATTAATATATATATATAAATTAAAATTATTAATAACCACGATATAATAATTCTTTAATTATCTATAAAACAGACTAAATAAGCTGAAAAATGATCACGTATATTTCACAGGAGTCATGGACGTTAACGAATCATCTACTCTATCAAAGTTGACTTCATATATTGTATTTCTTTTTTTATTAAAAATAAATATATACACATACTTTTAGACCTAGTTGTTATTGTTGTTTGAATTATTAATGAAAAAATTATTTTTTTAAATATATTAATTAAAAAGTATTAAAAAATAATTTAAAATTAAATTTAATAAATTTTAATTAAAATAATATTAAAATAATAAAATATATATTTTTTTAATTATTTTTTTAATAATATTTAAAATAATACTTTTATTCAGAAAAATAATTTTAGAATTTCAAATGCGAATGGAGCGTTAAGGATATAACCAAGCTGCCTTCCAATCGTCTGGATTTCAAATCCTGCCATTATTGAGGAATAAAGGGATATTGAACGCTTTCTTCTCCTTCGTGATTTGTCAGATTTGAATGGAGAGTATAGAACACGCATCTCAAATTAAGCTAAACGGAGAGTTAACAGTGTTAAGGATTGGATTTTTATTTTTATTTTTTTGAATTTTAAGAATTTAAGTGGATTAAATGAATTCATCAGTACTTAAGTGACTATTAAACTATTTCACACATGTTTAAAAGAGTTCTTTGCTTACATTTAATTTAATAGAACGCTTATTTAGGCTTCATCTATTTTATAAAAAATATTTTTTAAAAAAATATTGTTTATACTTTTTAATGTTTGTAATAAAATTTATTATTTTGATTATAGAAAAAATAATTATTTTTAAAAAAAATAATTTTTTCTTTAATAATTATTTTTTTTAAAAAAAAAAAACTTTCTCTTTTAAAAAGAAAAAGTTATTTATAAATTTTAATATCCCTCCTCACAAATAGCACGTGTCATATATTATAAATAGAGTTCATGCTCAATTACTGTGAATGGAGTGTATTAAGTTAGTCTTATTAGTTTTTTTTTTTTTCTCGAGGAATAAACAAATCTCGAGTTTATTTTAAGATTTTATCAATTTTATAATGAGAAAAAAAGTTTATATTTCATTTTGTAGCTATTAATTATTACTGATCCATTGAATCTTAATTTAAAAAAAAAAATATATGTGAATGGATTGCTCTTAATTGAATTGGAAAAGAAAAAAAAAAAGTAATCCACTAATCATTATTTAGTCATTAAATATTATCAATTAAAAAATATAAATGAATCACTTAATTGAATAAAAAATTAATAATTTTAATTTAGTAATGTTAAAATTATTTCTAAAATTATGAAATTTTAAATTTAAATTTTAATAAAATCAAATTAAAAAAAAAGCCTATGAACTTCAATAAAAAAATATTAAATTTAGCAATAAAAATTTTTACTGTCAGTAATATATATACTACTGCATGTTACTGTTATAAAATTGTAACGATAAATATTTTATAATAAAATTATTTTTACTGCAAAAAAGTTATTCGCATTAATGATTTATTATCGTCAAAAAATTTCAATAACAGAAATATTATTATCATTTTTTTTTATGTATCGTTAGTAATAATTGTCTATGTTACGGTAAAATTTTTCTTCTAATTCTAATATTTATTGTAGTACTTAGTTAAATTAATTTTTTGTATTAATTTAGTGTTGGATAACAAATTAATATGTGAGCAATACATCATTAAATATGAAATAATTAGCAATATATAAATTCATTGCACTAAATGCCTAATTTGAATAATGTGAAATCTATTCCTTCCTTTTCGTGTCTCATTTTCAATGGACATTTTCACAGGTGCCAATTGGTGGACAACCACCAGGGCCTGTACTTGGATCACCAAGCAATTACCAGGAAGCATCCTGGAATCTGCATTTATCCATCTGGGCAATAAAATTAGCAAAGCTCCAAGCTATAATATCAAAATGTTTCAGACCAAGTTCACCTTTTTTTAATCTTGTTTTGCCATTTTCCTGCTAAATTATTATAGTTGATAGCTAGAGGCAGAGCTATGGCAGTATTGGTAGTAGTAATTGAAGGATTGTGTCTCTGTGTTTCAACTCTTTGGGATCTTCAAGAAATGAGATATGCAGCCATTTTTTATGATATGAGTTCCATTGCTATGGCTATTATCTTCTCTGCTGTGTCTTGTTTTATTGCTGTGAGGAGAAGGTGAATTTGAGGTCTTCTGCCAGAACCAGGCTTGTGTAATTATTATTATTATTATTATTATAAATTTTCAATTTTCAATACACTTCAGTTCATAAATAAATTGCTTTTTTTTTCCTCTTTATATACATATTTTTTCTTATCTTTAATGGTAGAGTTGTCTGCTTATAATTTGTGCTATGTTGTGGCAATAAAAATATAAAATACAAGGAGTTTCGGAAAACAATATCCCTCTCAGTTTCTTGCTTCTTCTTTTTTTTTTATATATAGTAAATAATTAATAAATATAAGTTATTGAAAATTGTTATTTTTTTAATAAATTTTGTTAATAAAATTTTATATTATTTTTTTATATTAAATAAAATTTTGTTGAAGTCATTAAATAAGAGCCATGGTAAAAACAATTGCAAGAGCAAATGATAAATTAAAATCTAAATCTGATTCTTGTAAGTTGACTTACAGAAACCACACCTTTTGTGAATTTTATAATTTGCTTTTGATCAATAACAAAATAAAATTTATTTAATTTAACTAATAATATTTTTAACTAAATAAAAAGTAAATTTAATAATTATGATGCAATATTTTACAATTGCTAAATTATAAAAAAAAGTTATTTAATAATATTATAATATTTAACACCTAAAATTTATGACTTTAGGTGATTGTATTGAGAAATTGGCCTTAATCCATAATTAACATTAAATAATTAACGTAAAATATATTTAAATAATAAAAATAAAATTATATTAAATAGTAAATAAGTTTTGCTCTATTAAAATAATTTTCATAAATTAAACTTATATTTTAATAAAATATTTAATTAGCTAATGAAAATATTTAATTGCATTACTTTGAAAAGAATAAGGATGCATATGCATAGTGTGTAGTGTATATTATTAATAATATATTAAATATATATGTTTTTAAATTTAAAAATATTTAAACTTTACTAATATTTTTTATTTAGTTATTTTTTTGGATAAATAGGTTGTACGTCATGAAATATATTTTTAATTCATAAATATTTTTAAATTATTTATAATGTAATAAAATTAATGTATAAAATATTTTAAATAAATTCTATTAATTATGGAAAATATTGAAAAAGAGTAATTTTATAAATAGTAATATCAGAAATAATTCTTAACAAATAAAAATATGCTTTTAATTTACGTTGGTTTTATATTATTATTTAAAAAATAATATTATAAACAAAATTTGATATTTTAAAATTACAATAAAGTAAAATAATAGTATTTTTTGGTATCGTAAAATAATAGTATTTAGTAATTAATAAAAGGGAAACGATTCCCTTTAAAGTAAGGGTCAATTATAGATATTAATTTATGTATTTAGTCTCCATTTGTTTTATCAAAAATATTTTTTTATAAAACATTTTTTATATTTTTTAGTGTTTTGATGTTAATAGAAAATATTTTTCTAATTAAAGGAAAAATTAAATTATTTTTAAAAAAATAACTTCATCTTTTTAAAGGAAAAAACTCATTTTTCATTTTCTATATTTTGATAATTTTATTAAACTGTGAAAATATATATATATATACATGATATAAATATATATTATTAGTTTAACATTATAACTAAATAACAAAAATTATTTTCATGAAAATTTTTTTTAGAAAATATTTTTATATACATTTTATTTTCCGTGAAACAAATGAAGTCTTGATATGATTAAAGTCTTTAAAAAAAAATAAATTTTACTTTTTGTTATTTTCAATATAAGGAGGATTCAAATTTACAAAAATTTGTTACAGATGAGCACTTTTTTAAATTTTTAGAGTGTATAGGATTATTTGCTTTCAAAGAAAATTATGGTTAAAGGAAGAGACCTATATTATGGCTACAATTCTCATTGAGTATGCAAATTTTCTTTCATATATCTGCATCCATAAATATATTTTCATAAAACAATTATTATAAACTAAAATTAGATTCACTATCAAACATTAAATAAGAACATCATTAGGAAATAAAGCTTAAAAAAAGGAAAAATTCACTTGCAAATATTTAAAACAAAAACTTACGAAAAGGCATTGAAGGATTTCTAACAATAGTCATTTCCATTATGGTGCTAATAATAAGATAGTTATGAAATATCAAAGTAGAACATCATTTGGAAAGATAAAAAAAACAAAAACTTTACTTGCACAATATTAAAAAGAAGAAATTATAAAGAGGCTTTAAAGAATTTATAATTATACCCTTAAGGGGTAACATTGGATGGTAGAAGTCCCTTCTCCCTTAACCAGGTCTTGGGTTCAAGCTCTGGATATGGAGCACCTTTAAAACTTGGGAGAGAGCGCTTTGTCTCCCTTTGTGGACTTGCCTGGCGCGAATCCGAATTAGTTAAGTTAGTGAGTTTCGGATACCAA
Source organism: Hevea brasiliensis (assembly GCF_030052815.1). Lineage (NCBI taxonomy): Eukaryota > Viridiplantae > Streptophyta > Magnoliopsida > Malpighiales > Euphorbiaceae > Hevea > Hevea brasiliensis. The sequence continues at coordinate 23,516,569 of NC_079506.1, forward strand.
TGATTTCTACCCAAAAAAAAAAAGAATTTATAACTATCATCTTCTCCATTATGGTGCTATCAACAAAATACAGGCAAACTCATTTAAAGAACCAAAATAGTAAAGCACACACAACATTAATATATAATGCAAAATTGTATATTTAATAAATCAATAAATTAAGGAAGCATAACTCTTAAAAGTTCTTTTATAAGCATAAATAACACTAATCAATGGTAAATAGCAAAAAAAAAAAGAAAGTAATATATCAACAAAAGAAAAGAAAAGAAAAATAAATCACATGCACGTGGAGAAGTAGAATAAACACAAAAGAGAGAAAATAATCCTGCTTTGAATTTCAACAGGAATGTAATAAAGGATTGGTTTTATAAGGTTGAGAGAGCAAAGCAAGAAGAAAAACGTATTCTTTTGTCCTCTATGGCATGCAAAACTCAGATGATGAATGAAAATGACAAAGTAAGAAGAAAAATATGAGTATAAGTAAGAAGTAAATGAAAGTGTAGAGATGCCATCTTCATGCTACGAAAGGATAGAAAAATTTCTTTCCCTGCAACTATACACAATGCCATTTAGAGAAAGGGAAATGCAAGAGGTGCAAAGTCCACCGTGCAAAACAATATAGCAACTCTCGAAATTGTGCTTAAAATGAATTATTAAAGCATAAAAAGTATATAAGGTTAGAGGAAAAATTGCTTGAGTTACAGCATAAAAAGTACATAAGCTTGGAAGAAAAAAGTTGTTTGAGTTTGGAAGGCAAAATGGCACCAACTTTTTGGATTGTGCTTGAAAGGAATCATTGAAGAATAAGAAGCACATAAACTTACAGGAAAAATTGATTGAGTTGAAGTATAAAAAGTATATAAACTTGTTGAGAAAAAAATTACTTGAATTTGAAAGGTAAAACGGTAAATTTTAGATTAAAATATTATTTTTATGGAATAGCGTAAGTAAAAGGAGTATAGCATGTAAAGAGGTATATACTATAAGAAATTTTTTTTTGCCTATAGCTACTACACGGTGCCTTTTTGAGAAGGCAAATTTTTTTACTCTACCATTTTAACCTCAAAACAACACACATTTACAAAATTGCCACTCAAATTAGCATTATTCATTTTAATTGTGGAAAAAATTCATAATTTTTAATGTGTTTTGATTTTTATTGATTAATACTAATATTCATATAAAAAAATTAATATTAATTATATATGAAAAAACCACCTTATTTTCCGAGTTTGAGTAAGTTCCTAGCATTCCACCACATGTGATTGATCTCATTTATGTCCAATACATCAATGGGCTTTTGGGCCTAATTTTCTTTTTATGATTTGATAAGTTTTTTTTTTAGTATTTACTGTCAGGTATTCATTCTCAGATTTAGTGCTTTAAAATTAAGTCTCTACTTAAATGATTATAAGAGTACATTCTCTCATACTAATGTGATGCTTTTAAAATAAATAATCTTATAATATTCCTTAACAAATTCAAACTTTAATTAATAAAAAAAAAAAAAAACCTTTTTCCCGTCTCTTCCGCTATTCTCTTGAGTAGGCTTTTTCTTTTGGGACTCTCAGTCTCGTCTTTGCCAGGATCTTCGTTGGCTGTCATCAGGGGTGGAGGAGGGCATTAGACTCTTCTAAAATTTTAAAAATTTTTAAGAATTTAATGATAACTAAAAAAAAAAATTATTTTTATATTAAATTTTGGTGGATATAAAATCTTGAGAGTTTTAAAAATTTTAAGCTAATTTAATAATAATTTTATATAAATTTTATTTTATAATTATAAAATATTATCATTATTAATTATTTAATTATTTAATTAATACCTAAATAAGTAATTTATTAATAAATTATGCTCTCCAAATCAAAATTTTGGCTCCGTCGCTGGCTGTCCCCACCCCTATGGGCGGAGGACAACTCTCCTTTACCGTACCGGCGTGGACATGGGTCGCTCCCTTCTTCTGAGTGAGGTGAATATACTTTTGTGTTTTCCTTTTATTGCAAGCAGTTTTGGTTGACAACGAAAGGGTCTTTGAGGAACCTGGAATGTATATGGATCTCTTGTGCAATGATGGTGGTTTTGTCCTTCTGGGTGGTGGTTCCACTTGCTGGGTATAAAGTTCTATAGGAATCCATTTTAGCGGGTATGGCATCTCTGGGAGCTCTCTCTCTTACTACTGATTAGGCTCCTATCTCTTAAAGAGCTCTACCATACTGCTCCTAAACATGTTAGATTTTAGTCCCTGCTTAAGCAAGAGAAGCCTAATATTATCGTCTGTGCTGGGGATCTGTTTATATAGCCTCACCTGAGCATTGGTTCATCTTTCATCTACTGGTGTGAGGCTTCCCCCGATGTGGAATCTATGGATCCCATTATTCATGGTTTTTGGTTTTTGGTGCCCAGTATGGAGCAATGAGCAGAGCTTTTTAGATTTGGGTTTCTTTTGCCATTGGGTCTTTCTCTATTATGAGCCTGGGCTGGGCTTTAGTAGGCTTTTTTTTTTTTCATTTATGAAATCTATTCTATTTGATCATCCTTTGATAACAAATTATCACCCAAAAAGAAAATAACAAGCCCTCGATCTTTGACCATTAGCACGAAAAACCATCAATTTCAGTGTTAGAAATTAGAAAGTAATTTATATTTCTCAAGAAATGAATTCACCTCAGTGACTAATTCTATAAATTCGTCAAAAATAAAATATTAGCCCATTTTTATCTCATTAATCAATAATTGATTCTTTTATCGAGTGTTTGTTTTACAGTGTAGAATTTCCAAAAGATCAATCTATGATTCTGATATCACTCATATGAAGGCACTTGACTATTAAAAAACAACCTAATAATTTCTAAATTAATTAAATTTTGACAAATTTAGTTTTTATACTTAAGGATTCCCAATCTCAGAAATTGTTGCAACCATCTTGGCTCTTTTTTTTTTTTCTTTTTTTTTTTCTGCAGACGAGCAAATCAAAAGCCAAACTTTCAGAATTTCTGATACATTGTCCATCTGCTGCCAAAGACAGAGCATATTTTGGTCCCATGATTTATGTAGACTTCTTACATCTTCATTGATAAATAAATAAGATCAATGAAATTTACTGCCAACATTAAAGTGGAACGATTTTGATCAAAATCTCCCCAGACAAAAACATCTGAGTAACTACATATCTAATTCTAAGTTGAAACACCAAATTGTTCCTGGGAGTAGAATAGGCCATTGCTGCTGAATCAACTTCCAAGATTTGGTTTGGAAGCTTGATGAAGTGATATTTTAATGGTGTTGCACTGAGAGAATCTTAGCAAGTCCATACACTCCTCAAGATCAGCATCACAGGTCAACAGAACGGGCTCATGATCAATGTCCAAATACTTGAGATCAATTCTGCTGAAATTGTCTATTCTGAAACGCTTAGCAATCTCTTGCTGCAAGTCCCTGAAACCCCAATTCGGCAGGAAGCTGAATCTTACATTTTCTTCTCCAAAAGTGGCTTTGACTCTGAAGATCACCCCATCTCGTAAACCATGGTCAGTACTTTTTGGTAAGTGTGGTAAAGTGTGGGAACGTTGATTCCCATGTAATGTTTTAGGGCTTTGCGAGCTTGTAGGGATCTTTGGTTCTTCCTGATTCAAGGAATGCAGTTCTTCTTTGCTATAAGTTTTCAGTGCCAGGACAGGGTCTTCTATTGCTAAAGAAGATCCAGTGTTCAAGCCGTTGGTGGTGGCAAGGTTCTTTTCTTCATTGGAACAGTAGATGGTTGAACCAGAATTCTGACTGCACGAAGAGGACTGAGAATTTGAATCTGAGTCTTTGGGGCTGAGCAGGCCACTCTCAGGTTGGGGGTTTACTTTGTTGGAATTTTCACTAATATTGGATAATGAAAAAGGACCTTTCCCTGAAAAATTTGGTGAGTTCAATTCTGGGAAGCTTTTGTAGAAGGAATCGATCTGAATGAGACCCTCTGCACCATGGATGGAGTTAACTACAAGTTGGAGTTTCCTCAACGAGTGATTAACTTTCTTGATTTTTCGAGAAGGCCAGCGGTTGATACCATGTTGCCTGCATATCCTTTTCAGAGTGGTGGGGCAAACTGCAATAGATACAAACTGGGTGAGTACTTGTTGGTCAACTATGCTATAGTATCAAGACCAATTGAAATCAGAAATCAAGCGTCTAAAATGTTTTATGCCTTGTAGAATACCGCATACCATACAATATAAACAAAGTACCCTCTTCTTAAAATTTTTGTAGCACGTTATCAATCATATTACTCAATAGTTCATGTAGATTCAATTTTAGTGACCTATTTCTCACCTCCAATACTCTTAGCAGCATCCTTAAGGCTTCCAGCAAAATACTGTCGAAGAATTTGCAAACTGATAGTCTTCTCTATCTTGGTCTGTCTCTTCTCACCTGGTCTTTTGCTGCTTAATGAGCAACACTGACCGATAGAAAAATTTTCTCCACCCTCAACACCATGTTTAAGCATAGAACTTTGCTCAACTTGCCCCAACTCTGAAAAAACATGTTCTTGGTACAAGTCCATCCCATCATTTTCCCAATGAGTTATAACCTTAAACTCTTCTTCAGGTTCTTCTTTTGGACACTCCCATGATATGAAAGCAAATTTGTCCTTTTTCTGAGTATCCCCCCCATGGGGAGTCCAGAATGACTCCTCTTGAGAGGGTACTTTAGAAGAAGAAGACACAAGTTTCTGGAATCCTTCTTTATTATGACTTCCATCTGAAGCTACTATCACTTGCTCATTGACTTCATCATCTAGCTCCTTCTCCAAAATAACATGAAAGCTCTTGCAAGCCTGTGATATGATGATGGACAAAGTATCCCACAAATGCTTTTGTTCTTCAATATCTTTGCAATCCCTAGGCAAGAATAGCTCCAACATAAGTTCAACCAATCCAGTATACCTGTTTTGTAGAGGAATTGCAAGAGCTGCATGCAAATTAAACATCCTAGCATGGTGAGAGAGAGGATAATTTGCTTTGCTAAAGGAGGTTATATCAGTAGCAAACCATTGCTTGTTTGTTGTGAATGCTTTGCCAACTATCCCCTGATCTAGAAAAAGGTATTGCTCGGAGCATGCTTCCTGGAATCCCAGGAGATCACCGTCAGCTACATAGCAAGCAGAATCCACAGTAGCAATACAGTGATCATACTTCTCAGAAAACTGCCAATGTTCATTTTCACCTCGGCGATCACTTAAGGCCCACGTTACAGCTAAAGGCAAACGATGTGTCTTGCAGACAAATTGTAAAATCTCTGATATCTCAGGAATTGAAATTTGGTGGAATTCATTGCAAGCCTGTTGAAAAGGAAGCATCATTGTTATATCATTAATAAATCATAAATCTAGTGTTTATATGATAATGTACATTTACCTTTACACCATGAGGGAAGAAATCTTGTGAACTCTTTAGATCAACAGCCTGTAAACCAGTGGCCTTATTTATATCAGAATATAAGGAAGTTCTTATCATAAGTTATGGGATAGTTGAGTTCTATTATAAAGGAAGCCATAATTGTTGTTGCTTTTGAAAATTCCATTTTTATTTAAAACTTAAAGATCAATGAAAAATAATGCATTGAACAATGTAATGATGACTGAAATGAAGTAAAATGATAGAATTCTTAGGGCATTTGACAAACCAAAACTAACACAAAATGGATACATCTTATAATTATGACATACTATGCAAATCATTGTGTGTATCGAGCATTATCATGGATGAGGAGTATATGTTTGAAAACAAAAATGTCCATATATAAGCTAGAATTAGAAAAAGAAAAAGAGCAATAAGAACAGACCTTAAGAGCTTTACCAACAATTTCTAGCTCCAGATGATAACTGATCTTTTGAGTAGTAGTTACAATCTCAACAACAGCCAAGCAAATTCCATTGCCTTCTTCAAAAACAGGCAGAGCAAGACACCCACTGATATTGTACATCTTGGCATAACTTTTTCGAGGGCACTCATTGCTTCTGAAGAAACGAACATCAGGAGTCCATTCAGGCAATTTCCCCAAGAAAACTCGACCAGGCAACCCTGCTGACTCCTTTGAACTCTCCTCAGCTGTGAGGTGGAATGTTTTTGAAACATTTCTGTAACTTGCAAGACTCTTGTAATTCTGATTAAGACAGTAAGGTTGGCCAATAGTGGTGAGCACATTTTGACCTCCTATCTTAGTAGGCACCCATATCTGAATAAGTACATCACTATCTTCCACATATTCTTTCAAGTATTGAATAGCTAGCATCAATCTACGTTTCACTGAATAAGATGGATCAATTAACCATTTGCTGCCTGAATTGCCATCTTCAAGTGCAAAGCTTTCAGATTGTACTAATGATGTGGCAGTCTCCACTCCCTCAATTCCAGGATAAACTGGAGGTGAGTTTTCAACCAAGTTCATCATCTCTTTTTGATAGATCTGATGATGTGAGTCTGCACTAAATGGAGAATATAGTGAAGAGTCATATAGAACACTAGAGATGAAGGGTTCTGGCTCCAAGAAGTTTACTCTATCAGTGGTCTCCAAGCCATATCCTTGAGACAAGGGTTTATCCATGGAATCCAAATCCATGGTAGTGCTTGAAAAGGTCCACAATGTAGAATTGAGAGCACAAGCACCATGATCCATATAGAACTTGCTTTGAATTTATATCTAACAAAGCCTGTCAAATCCAAATTGCAAAAATTGTCACGAGCCAGAACACATCAGAACAATGAATAAGAAAAACAAAATGAGGAACTTCCAGGAAGGATTGCTATTGCTTGTATCCAAAGATCCAAAATGCTCAAGTCGCAGAAACATCGTCAACTAAAATTGTCTTGAGAACTGCAATCACAAATACATTTCAGAGGCAGAAACCTGCCAGTGCAATTGATAATTAACTAATACAAACATATAATATATCCAAACTAATTTAATAACAATTACAAATCATATCTTCGTTGCCTTAAATTATTCAAATACACATAGAACAAGCTTTGGATTATTCCAGGCAAAAGTTCCAAGAAAACTAAAAAGAAAAAAAATGATAACAAAGAAACCTCTAATGGATCAATTCAGTTGTAAGGTTATGATTCATTTATTGAGCCGTAAAACAGTTTCCTTCATCTTTTATGGTGTTTGGAACTTGGGACTTTGCAATAATGTAATTATTTATTTCTTTTTTCTGTTTATTGGCCTTTGGAACTGAACTCTAGCAACACAAATATATGTCCCCTCTCTTGTGTTTATGTAATTAGGCTCTGTTTCATCAGCAGAAAATATTTCCTCTATCTTTTATGGTGTTTGAAACACTTGGAAAATCATCTTGTGATCAAAGGAAAACTAAACTATTTAAAAAATATTATGAAAAATAATTTTCTGCCATTCATTTCTAATTTTGATAAAAAATATCAAATTTTATTTTCTTTGTAAAACTTGAAAGAACATGTTCATTTGTTAAAAACCAAAATTTATTTTTAAATTTGGAAAACTGAAAACATTTTATATAATTTCTATTATAATATACAATTAATCTAATTACAATTGAGTCATTATCAATCACTCTTTTCTATTTAAAAACATTGTAGAAGGTTCCCCTTTACTTTTTAAAACAAAAGGAAAACTGGCATATGTAGTTTTCTACAGGGGAAAGCATATGCATATGACCTTAAAAGTAAACCAACTATTTTAAAGAAAAATGATTTAGTTTTTTCAAATGAAAAATCATTTACCAGATTATCAAAAGCAAGAAACTTCCAAATGAATCACATAGGTACATATATATTATTTCATTGACCACTGATCATTATAATTTTATCATTTTTATGTAATTTCCTCTCTTATTTAGCTGCAACTAGAAAAAAATAAAATATTTTATAATTAATTATTAATATTGAAACTAAATAATAAAAAAAATAACCATTTTCTTAGCAAGAGAAGAGTTATCCAATGTAAAAGAAACCCAATTAAGTTAATGATCACTCTACAATTAACTTTTTATATGGTTAAGGCCATTATAATTATAAATTTACATAAAAATTGAAACGTTTAAAGTGATTAAGCCAAAATAACAACAAACTTGCAAATTGTAATTAACCCATATGGGAAGGGGAAGTTAAGTTGCATGATTGAGGCTATTGAGTTTGAGAACAATACAGACCTTTCAACAAACAATGACCCATCAAAAAAAAAAATATTCAACATATACATAGTTCAGGGAGCGCAAAAAAAAACTGACAAAACAATAATAGAAAGCGAAAGAAGATAAGCAGAAGCAAAAGGAAGAAGAGGGTGAAGTAATTAACTTACCTACTTTAGGAAAGATTCTTGAAACAGAAATGGGTTGTTATGGTGCTAAGGATCTTTCAAAGCTACTTTAGTTTCCTCTTAAAAGAAAAACCAAATGAGACTTCAAAAAGGAACAAAGAGAGATGGATTGTGTTATACTACTCTTTCTTGGTTATTGTGTATGTCAAGAGCCTTGCAAGAGCTCCTTTTATAATAGCAAGGCCCAAGGGTGAGCGCTGGAAGAATCTCTTCTCTCAAACTATCTCCTTACAAAGTCAATTTTTAATAGTACAAAAAGGACAAATAGGGTTGAAGAGTTGTGCTTATGCATGCATCCATGGTTAAAAATATTTAAATATAAGGCAAATTACCTTTTTATTTTTTTTATTATGTTGTAATGTTTTTATATTTTAAAAATAGATGAAAAATCTCTAAATTTTAGTTTATTTCATACCTACTCATTCATTTGTTCATTTTTATTGATTTAATCTTTAATTTTTAAATTTGACCCAAAAAAATCTTTAATTATTGAAGGGTTAAATGGTAATTAAAAAAAATTAATAATAGTAAAATTCAGAAAAAATATTTATAATTATAAAAGTTTAGGATGAAATTAACTCTTATATTTGATTAAAAACATTTTCTGGCAAAAGTTTAAAATAATTATATTTATGTATTAATTCAATTAAAAAAAATGAAGTAAGTCATATTCTAAAAACTTAAAAATTTATTTTTATTGATTCAACTAAAATAAGAAAAAATAGTAATAATTTTTAAAATTCTTTTTAATAATAAAAAAATATATTTAAAAAAATTAAAATTATGATCGAGCATATTAAAAGACAATTAAATTTATTAGTTATGTTGATTGTTGGCCCTAAAATAATATCAATATTATTTTATTTTAATAATATAATACTAAATGATATATTTTTTTTAGTCATTTTGAATTAAGTTATTTTTAAATGCTTTTTAATTAAATATTTAAATTATTTAAAAATTAATTTTTAATAATTTTATTAAATAATTAATTATTAATTTTTAAATTAATTTATAAAATATATTAAAAATTAAAATAAATAGTCAAACCAAACCTTTGTCAAGATTCAAGGATTATGACTTAGAATCGGCATGACTCTTCCTTGCTGGATCGAGTCGTCACGTGTGTCCGACCAATAAGAGAATATTCATTTTGTTAATGTTGACGGTACGTGGAGGATTCCTCGTGATTCACGACTCATGACTTTTCTATTCAGAATCCAAATAATAAGCCAAGTAACTAATAATTTCTGGAAAAACCAGCAAGGAACATGGGTTACTTTTAAGGACCATATACTCAAATCATTTCACACATCTAATTAAATTATATTTCAGACGTACCAAAATAAAAATAAAAATAAAAATAAAAACTGAATTTTGAGTAAAAATATTTATTTATTGACTTGAAATCTTTTCAATTTATTTGACCTAACTCAATTCTTTGTCTATTGAGATTCATCTCTAACATGGATTCATCTTGAAGAATTTTTTTTTGATACTGTTTGATTTAATTTTATAGTAAAATTTATTTTATTTGTGAATAAATTTTATGATAGAATCTATTAATTAATAATTTTTTTTATTTAATATATTTTATATTAAATGTAAAATTTATTTTAAATGAAATGACTTTCGTGTTTAGAATAATAAAATAAAATAAAATAATATATAATAAAATGATAATTTTATCATTTGAAATATATATATAATTTTAAGTCTGAAATTTATTTATAAATTCTATCAATTTTGATGAAATTTAATTTAATTATAATAAATTTCATAAAATTAATTATTAAGAATTTTAAATAAATTTTTATTTAAATCAAATATGAAAATTTTAGATTTATAAATGATTAATTTCATAAAATTTTATAGAATTCATTTATTACAAATACTACCTTAAAAGAATTATAGAGAAATTAAAAAGAAATTAGATAGAATCAGAAGAGAAAAAATAATAGAGATAATAAGAATAGAAGAGAAAGGAAAGATCAGAAGAACAGAGATGAATCGGAAGAATTCTAGGTTTAAGAAAAAGGAAGGAGAAAAGAACAATTAGTAGCAGCAAAACCCATGGCCGAGAATCGTTTCCTCTGATACCATTGATGCAATTTTAATAGAAAAGAGAGACAATAGAAGGAACCAAACGAAAGAAGAACACCATGTACAACATTTGATTAATTAATTAATTAATCAAGCTGCATTAATAATATGGCAAAAACCCACAAGATTTAGTGGCCGTGTAGACATATCAAAATCATAAAGAATTAATTTAACTTGAGCACTACTAATTAATTAGTTTTAGGAAATAGACAACTCCACTAATCAAAAGAGTTACCATTTTTCCTAAAACATTACACATTCATTGATTCTTGAAATACCATCATAACAAAGTTAATAACATCATGTAAACCAAGTTAATTACTCAATTAAAAATTGATTCAAGATTATAAAAACCTCAATTGAAAGTGAACTATGCATAACCAATGAATCAAAGTTACTTGCCTAATTAGTCTTATAAAGATTAATTATTTAGATTATTACCCGTAATTAATAATTCAATAATTAATTGGCAAGGTCTAAAGCGTGGGATGTGGCGATTAGCATGCGCATAAATAAGTTAATCAGCTTGAAAAGGCTGACCATTCACTTGCAAGTGCCCTCTTATACACACAAAAATATGTATATTTTTATATTTGTGTATTATATATTTTCTCAGCTAATGGTTTCTCCTGTATGGATTCATGCTTCTTACCCATGAGTTAGTAAATGTAGTTAGAATTTAACTCAATTGGTAAGCTTCCTAGTTAATGACTTTTTAGACAAAATGATGCTAGCTGCTATTAGATTTAATCCTACTTGAAAGTTGAGGCTATGTCTTGTAAAAGTGTATGAAAAATGATTTTTTTTTTTTTAATTTTATGAAAGTAAGTTTGATTTAATTAAGGAAATGTAATTAAATAAAGGTAAATTTTGAAACACATTTATAAAACTATGATATGATCATTCACCTATAAGCTTAAATTTTTAAATTAAATGGTTTCTTAACATAATATTATAGTCATTTAAATCCAAAGATTCAAAGATCGAATCTTATCAATCCCATTTATTAATTAAATATTTCAACACAAAATAAAACATGCTTGTATTTGTTCACACTTCAAAATTAGTGAACATTCCCGTACCATACTGTGTTAGAGATATAAAATTAATTTTAGATTCCTAACTTACAAATTTAAATTTTAAGTTGAGAGAGTGTTTGATTCGTCTATTGGATGCAGCTGATAGCTGATAAATACTCAACACAAGTGAATTAGAGATGTTTTAATATATATATATATATATATATATATATATATATATATATATATATATATATTTTAAATAAAGGATGAAAGTATTTATAATGACAAAATTCATGAATTAAATAGTAAATTTATTTGAAATTTTCTCTCCCCTTTCACTTGTTTTCGTGAAGAAATATGTTAGACATACATAGAAAATAAATCAAACTGCGAAATTTGGCGTGCAATTGATTTAGGGGGCGTGTGGTTCTGATTTGATCTGAGGTCTGCTTAGGAATCGAAATTGAATCAAAATTTTGATACAATTTTGGTTTTATTTTTCATGATTTTGGTTCAAATTCAGTATGGTTCTTAGTTCTTCAATTCCGCTCTGATATGGTTTTGATTCAATTCTCAATTCCTGAAATAATGTAATTATTTCCTTGAAAAAAATCATGTTTGAATTAGCTAAATTTTGAATGGAGTTATTAACATATAATATATCTCTTAGCTATTTCTAAATTATATAATCCCCACCTATAAGTACATATATAATATAATAATATAAGTATATCATATAATATTAACTATAAATATAATTATGAATTACTATATAAATAGAGAGAATATAAAAGTACATTTATAATTAAAAATTATAAAGTAATTTAATATATTTATAACTAAAATTATTAAGAAAATATAAAAAATAAAATATAATATTAAATTATATTTAATTCATAATTAAATATACTTATATAAATATATATAATTATATTAAAAGCATATAATATATTTAAAAAAAAAAAAGAAAAATACATGTATAAATTCAATTTTCGGTTCAGTACAGTTCTCGTTTTTTTCTTAATGAAAAATCAAAACCGAACTAAAGTATCAAAATAATTTTAGTTTGATACAATTCTTGTCGATTCAATATGATTTTTTAATTCAATTCGATGCCTTGAAAACGTACACAGTCCTACAATTGATGTTGTTGATTCCTTATCGATTATTCATATGTTTAAGCAAAGCAACACTATCTAACCAAAACTTGCCCTTGGAAAATATGGCATGTAGTTGATAGTCCCTCAATCTGTAGCACAGTCTCAATTGAATGACATGTTTAAATTATTACAAGGTATTTTATCATGATTTAATTGATTTAATTGCTTCTTTAATTATTATGTAAAAATTTTAAACAACATAAAAGTGAATGGAATAAATATTGTGTTTAATAAAAATAGGAGTAAAATAAGAAAAAATTAATTAATACCACTTAATATTCTCAAAGACGACATATAATTATAGATAAAATAAGTTTTAAATGATAAATAAATGTGGATGAAAAGAGTAATAAAAACTATATTTTTTTTTTAATTACAAACATAAGAGGAGAGAAGTCGATCTTGAATTTCCAAGGTTCATACATTAAGCTGGGGTCACCATTGCAAGGATAATGTATTTATTATTATTTTTTTTATAAGAGATTATGAGAATAAAGACTTGAATCTAGCTTTCTAAGGTAAATAATATGTCTTTATTCTTTGGATAAGTTAGATAAACATGTATTTAATTTAATTGATTATGTTGTGAATTTACAAGTAATTTGGTATTTGATATTTGGGTTTTGCTTTATATTATATCTTAATCTTTGAATTTTAAAAAATTAATTATTTAGTCTCTGAATTTTATATTATATTATATTTTAGTTCTTTTAATTTTAATATATAGAATAATTTAGTCCTGTCAATGGATAAAATTATTGTAAATATTAAAATTATAGGACTAAATTACTGTATATATTAAAATTAAAAGGTTAAATAATTCATTTATCAAAATTCAAGTACTAAAGTGTAATACAATTTAAAAAAAGTCAGAAATTAAATGATTATATCCAAAATTCAAAAACTAAAATATAATATAAAAAAAAAAAATCAAAGATCAATTTGTAAATTTCCCTTAATTTTATTATGGTTATAAAATGACTGGTAAAGTCCATATGATGATAACATAAAATGGAAGACTTCTTTTTTAAAGGGAAAAATGGAAAACTTAGTCATGGTGGATGTTGATTTAATTATTGATATTACAATAACCAAAATAATAATAAAGACCGAATAATGGGTAACCGAGTAACGGATTTTAATATTTGGACACTCGTCCAACTATATCAGTGATACTCGGACTATATTAACAAGGATAAAGATCCTGACATATTTGCCATAATTAGAATCATATTCGTTAAAAGACTCAACAAGCAAAGTAGACTCTTAATTCTACTCAAGTACAGAACTCCTAATTCTATTAGAAGATTATCTAAAAGATCTATACAAGGCTCATCAGGCATGCGTAATGCCTAGTTTTCGATTCATCCTATTTTTCAGTTTTCATCGTTAATTTAAGCAGAATGATGATTATCTAATTTATCCATTGCTATTTTTCCTTGCAGATTCAACCCAATATCCATTAACCGCAAGAAAGGAAAATAGTATCAATTATAAAATAGGTAATTGATTAGAGCTATATGTTACCCAATGGTGATTGTTCATGTCCAACAAGAACAAAAGCAATCAACTGTATCTACAATTAATTGGAATTGATTAAACTTGAGGCATATACAATTTCAAATTATTGTTATTAATCAATTTTATTAAATAAATGGGAGTTTTTTTTACACAAATATAAATGTGGGCCCTTTAATAATTAAATATAATGAGAGGACAATTACATTAGAAAATTAATTTATAAAACATTTCCCTTTCATGATTGAATCATATCTTACGTCACAGCTTGTTGATAATTGCTTGTGAGTGGCAGCAACTTTATGCAGAAACTCGATCCTAATAATATTTTATAGATACATACCCATCATTTCACTTAAAATATTTTCCATCGATGATGACTATCACCACGATAATGACAACTAATTTTCATCAATGATTGTTGTATACAAGGTAAATAAACTCTTCTCAGATATTACTTCTTCCGCTAACAGTGATTAATTATTTTATTAGTTATTAATTAATTTTATTAATTATTTATAATTATATATTAATTAATAATTAATTAATTATTTATATATTAATTTAAAATAAATTTTTTTTATAAAAATAAATATTAAATTAATTATTAAATATAAAAATAATATTATTATTTTATTGATTTAATTAAAACTTTCATTTAACATATAAAAGTTATAATGAGTAATTTTATATGAATTATTTTTTTAATTTTTAAATATTAATATAAATATATGCTATTAAATAGTATAAATAAAAATAATAATATTTTAATTTTAATTAAAATACTAAATATTACCTTAAAATTATTGCGAAATATAACTTTATTTAGTAGGCTGCAATAGAACACATTAATTCTTAATAATTTCATTGCATTTTTAGCCTCATTAAGCATTAGTGAATTGTATAAAATAAAATATGTATAATAAATTCCAGGTATGGTTGAATAAATAATGCTGTACCCATGACGCAGCAACCAGAAAAAGCACACAGTAACGTGAAGGATTAAGTCAGGCTTGCAGTTGATGAAATCATCTCTCTATAATATATATTATCTGAAAAATTAAAAAAAAAAAAAAAGGTCCCATGGATTCCACAGGCTAGTCCACCAAAGGATTCCTTGTGGAATATATCCATAAATTAATATTTCAATGCTATTAGAGACTCTTCTATATCCACCTCGCTGTTGCCTAATGGTACAACCACTGATCACACCACCTTGTGTGAGAGGGAGGGGCCCTTATCTTGTAGCATTTGTATCAACAGTTTATAAACTGTAAAATAAATTTATATATTTATTTATAATTTTTAAATTTATGAAAATAAAAAATAAATTGAGAGAATTAATTTTTTATTTTAATATTTATAAATTAATTTAATTAAATATTTTTTTATATTATTTTTATTTAATTTTTAAGAGTAATTTTGTTAAATGTATTAGATATTTATTAATCAAATATAAGCACTTTAATTAAACATGCTTTAAATGTTTATAAGTTTATAAGCATTGACTGATCTTTATAAGTTAAATCAAATATTTTCTATAATTTATATTGAGTTGGGGAGTAGGTAAAAATTTATTACCCATATCTATGGTAAATTTAAATTTTGTTTTGTAAATTTCTTCAGCTAAGTTGGTATCAAGGGAACCATTTGCTGAAAATAATTTTCTGCTTTATTGAGAAAAATAAATAAATAAAAAGGCTATATCAAGGAAGTTTACCATGATTGCATCAGAAATGAGCAGGTGAACTAATTAAGGAAAATACTTGAGCTAAAGTTGGGTAACTATTCAAGATTCATAGAATCATCATCTATGCTGCAATTAGAAGAAGCAAGCAGTTGACTTGGAATAGTTCAATTATGATTTTTCTCCGGTTATGTGGAGCTTTCAATGGCCGGTAATGTCATAATCAATCTTGCAATTTCATGGACTTTGCTTATTTTACAAACATATTATATTTCTAGATTATGATTACATAAAATTCAACAAAGTAAAAAAAAATAATAATAATAAAATTGTGAAATGATGTTTAAAAAATTGGCAAGGTTGATGATCTAAAATTTGTCATTGATCATTAACTAATTAATATCAAATGTCAAACCCACTACCCATTTCTATATTGCATTAAATAGATTCAGAATCTATAAGTGGGTTTGCTTGTGCTGTACAGTAGCATGAGGTAGCCACGACCATATATTAGTTTAAGAGACTTTGAATTCTGAATGCTTGCAATTTGAATGATTTAAGGTTTTTTTTTTCCTTATATTCTGAATGCTTGCAGTTTCTATCTTCGATGTTGTTTTCATAGAGAAGTTTTCATAGAGAAGTTAAGAATGAATCATAGGAAAAATGAGAAAAAAAAAATTTACAAATTTCTTTATAAAACCCTAGCTCCCCATCACCCTCCTATTGCACACATCCTTCTTTTCTTTCTTTTTTTTTTTTTTTATTAAATCACACTTAACTAATTTCATGGGCTAACTTTTATGAATGGATGTACACACATACACACATAAAAATTATTGAACTATTTCTTTTCTTTATTACCCAAAAAAGTATAGAAAATATAAAACTAATTTTCACCCACCATCCTTAAATTTTATGGGTTATTTTAACAAAATCCCTAAACTTGAATTTGTATCACAACAATCATCTAACTCAACTCAACTCAACTAAGCCTTTATCCCAAAAATTTGGGGTCGGCTATATGGATTCGCTTTCTCCACTCTGAACGATTTTGGGTTAAATCCTCAGAAATGTGTAATGCTTCTAGGTCATGTTGTACTACTCTCCTCCAAGTCAATTTAGGTCTACCCCTTTTTTTCTTTCTATCCTCTAACCTAATGTGCTCTACTTGTCTAACTGGAGCCTCCGTATGTTTACGCTTCACATGACAAACCACCTTAATCTCCCTTCTCTCAACTTTTCTTCAATTGGCACCACTCCTACCTTTTCTCTAATACTCTCATTACGGACTTTATCTAGTCTAGTATGGCTACTCATCCACCTTAACATTCTCATCTCTGCAACTCTTATCTTAGATGCATACGACTCTTTCAGTGCCCAACACTCACTACCATATAACATAGCCGGTCGTATGGCTGTACGGTAAAATTTTCCTTTCAATTTATTGGGAATCTTACGATCACATAAAACTCCCGTGGCACGTCTCCACTTCAACCATCCGGCTTTAATCCTATGACTAACATCCTCCTTACATCCCCCATCTACTTGAAGGACTGAGCCTAGATATTTAAAGTGATTACTTTGGGGCAGTATCACTCCATTCAAACTAACTCATTCCCTATCACCAGTTTGGCCTTCACTGAACTTGCAATGCACGTATTCTGTCTTCGTTCTACTTAACTTAAAACCCTTTGACTCTAGAGTACTTCTCCAAAGTTCTAGCTTTCTATTGACTCCTTCTCGTGTCTCATCTATCAGAACAATATCATCCGCAAACATCATGCACCAAGGAATACTCTCTTTTATATGTTTCGTCAGTTCATCTAAAACTAATGTAAAAAGGTAAGGGCTTATGGCTGATCCTTGGTGTAATCCAATTGAGATTGGAAAATCTCTTGTGTCTCGTCCCACTGTGCGCACAATAGTAATTGCTCCTTCATACATATCTTTCAATACTTGTATGTACCTAATAGATACCCTATTTTGTTCTAACACATTTCATAAGACCTCTCTTGGAACACTATCATAAGCCTTCTCCAAATCAATAAAAACCATGTGTAGATCTTTTTTCACATCTTTATATTTCTCCATCAAGCTTCTAATGAGAAAGATCGCTTTCATAGTTGAACGATCGGGCATGAAACCAAATTGATTGAAAGAGATAGAAGTATCATGACGTAGTCGATGCTCCACAACTCTCTCACACAACTTCATAGTATGGCTCATGATTTTAATTCCCCTATAGTTTGAGCAATTCTGTATGTCTCCCTTATTTTTAAAAATAGGTACTAAAATACTCTTCCTCCATTCATCAGGCATTTTCTTTGAATTTAGAATCTTATTAAATAATTTAGTTAACCATTCCACTCTCATATCTCCCAAATACTTCCACACTTTAATTGATATTTCATTGGGTCCACAGGCTTTACCCACTTTCATTCTCTTAAGTGCTTCATTTACTTCTAAAGATCTAATCCTTCTAGTATAATTCACATTCTTTTCTATTGTTCTATAATCTATATTCACGCTATTACCATTTTGACTATTATTAAAGAGATTATTAAAATAATTTCTCCATCTTTCTTTAATGTCCTCATATTTCACTAACATTTTTTCTTCTTTATACTTAATGCACCTAACTTGATTGAGATCTTGACATTTCCTTTCTCTCCTCCTTGCTAATCTATAAATATCTTTCTCCCCTTTTTTAGTTCTAAATTTCTCATATAACTTTTCAAAGGCCTGTGCTATTGCTTGAATAACTGCCTTTTTTGCCTCTTTTTTACTATCTTATACTGTTCATATGCCTCATTATTATCATATTTACGTAATTTCTTATACCATTCCCTTTTTCTCTTCACTGCCTTTTGTACTTCCTCATTCCACCACCATCTCTTTTGAGGGTGGTCCATGTCCTTTAGACTCTCCAAGTACTTTTCTAGCTATTTCTCTAATTTTTGATGCCATCTGTATCCACATATCATTTGCCTCCATATCCAGCTTCCATACTTCGGACTCGAGAAGCGCATTTTTGAACTTCACTTGCTTTACTCCTTTGAACTCCCACCACTTTGTTCGAGCTACACTATTTCTTCTGACCTTACTTGAATTGTTCATAAACTTGACATCCAAGACCACCAACCGATGTTGACTTGTTAAAGCCTCTCTTGGAATGACCTTGCAATCCTTGCATAGAGCTCTATTTGTCTTCCTATTTAAGAGGAAGTCGATTTGGCTTCTATGTTGCCCACTTTTGAAAGTCACTAAATGTGACTCTCTTTTTATAAAGTAGGTATTTGCTAGTATTAAGTCGTATGCCATAGCAAAATCCAGGATGTTTTTTCCCTCCTCATTTCGATTGCCAAAACCAAAACCTCCATGAACATTCTCATAACCTTGTCTATCACTTCCTACATGCCCATTCAAATCTCCACCAATGAAAACATTCTCTTCATTCGGTATGCTTTGCATTAAATCATTCATATCTTCCCAAAACCTTTGTTTACTCTCACTGTCTAGTCCTATTTGTGGGGCATAAGCACTAACTATATTTATTGTTTCTCCTTCTAGTACTAGCTTTACTAGTATAATTCTATTTCCTACTCTTTTCACAGCTATTACTGAGTCTTTCAATGTCCTGTCTATGATTATGCCCACTCCGTTCTTATTTCTCTTCTTTCCGGTAAATCACAGTTTGTACCCTGAATTACCTACTTTCTTACTTTTCTCTCCTACCCATTTAGTCTCCTGAATGCAAGCAATATTCACCCTTCTCCTTTCCAAGGTATCCACAAGCTCCATTAATTTTCTTGTAAGTGATCCAACATTCCAAGTACCAACCCTGATCCTCCTCCTATCCTGCTCCTTTCTAATTGGTCTTCTTCTATGATATCTTTTATTATTTTCTATGTCTATCTTGTGTTCTGTTCCACTATTTATTCTACTATCTGTCCTATGGACTAACTTCTTTACCCACACCCGTCCATGATGTGGGAACCCTTGCTCACTTAACACCACACCCGAGCGCCGGCATGGCGCGTCGCTTTCGGTGAATGCCATTCACCCTTGCATATTTCTCACTACACCCGAGCTCCGATGTAGCACGTCGTTAGTATAGGACGCCCCGACGTTTATATCATTTGAATCCATATCATAGGGTGTGACAAAATTTTTACGCTGGTTGTCACCTACCGTAACCCTCCTCTTTTATCCGGGCTTGGGACTTGTTAAGCGCAAACTACTTAGGCGGAGTTAACAATCATCTAACATTAATTTTATATAAGTTAAAATTCTTTTAGCCAGATTCGATTGAGAACTAAAAATGAAAATGAGATGCATTAAGAGTTTAAGCGCCCCAATTGGCACAAGTATTCAATTATTCTCTTTTTCCCTTAATTTATAGTTAAGATAAAATTACATTTATTATATCATCGATTGTACTCCAATTTTCTAATTTTACCAAATCTCAAATTGAATTATTATAACTCTAAAAATTCTCAGATTAAGAGTCTAATTGATATTATTATTTGAGTTGTAGTGTAAAAAAATACTATTATAAATATTATAATATTTTTAAATATTTAATATTTTACTTAAAAATTAATTATAAATTAGATTTTTTAAAATAATTAAACAACCTTTTCAAAATATTTTTTTCAATAATTTTCTAAAGTGACATTTAAAAAAAAAAGTAAATTTGAATTATAATCCAAACAAGTTGTAAGTTTTAGTAGGTTACTGTATTCTTTTAGAGGAAATGTTGCACTTCTTATTAAAGATTTTATACATTTTGAATTATTATTAACAATTAAAAAAAATACAAAAATCTTCTGCATTTGAGGAACCATATTGCTTTCTTTTTCTCTGTTTTGTTGGAAGGTCCTTGATTTTTTCAAAGTATCCAGCCAGACACATAAATTTTCCTTGGGCTTGGGTAAAGAATTCTCCCTTTGGGCCCATGTCTAGATATATGCAGAGGCGTTTGGAACTGCAGTGGCAGAGTTGATCAATGCCCTTCTTGATTCACCACGCATATTGAGAGAGCCAAAGATGCCCAATTGAGCTTCTTGAGCACTTGATTTACTATGAGCTCATATTTAATAGATGGTCTAGGATACTCCATTAAAATTCTATCTGGTTTTTGAGTAAATGAAGCAGAAAAATGGTTGTGTTGTGGTGAGTTCATCCTTGCTTTTTATTTAGATGCATTGTGATGTGAAGTTATGGAAGAGAAATTTACTATTTAATCTCTATATCATAGCGAAATTAATGACTTGATCTTTATATTTTAAAAAATATATTTATTAATTCTTAAAATTTAATTTTGTCATATTTTCATCTCTTTATCTTTTTTTTTTAATTTTTATCATTAATAATAAACACTTTTATTATTGAGTTTTTACTATTATAAATATTTTTACCTTTGAGTTTTTATCATTATTAACAATTTTATGCCTCTTTGATACTTTTTAGTCCCTTAGTAATGGTTACATTGATAAAAATTGATCGAAAAATTAAATAATTGACCGAATTAAATATAAGAGTTCAATTAGTTGCTGCTTTCCTTCAATTCCACGACCTACCACTAGTTGAAGTGATGTTCCCAGGTTGGGCTAGCTTCTCTCAATGATTTTGACATAATTAAGGAACTAAATAGTAATTAACTGGAATATAATAATGGCATATTATGATGAAATAGAATTTCATAAAGCCAACTCCATTCAGTTGGTTTTAGTGCTGGACTTTATTTACTATTGAGCAAACAAAACATTCACACAAAGCAATACATTTTAGATTTTATTCAAAGCAAATATAACCAGATTGGCGAAGTTCATATTGAACTAAAGCTTGAAGGGGATGGGGGCACAGAAACAAGGGTAACACCCTCAAGCATTTGTGTCACCTTCTTCATTGAGGGTCTTTGTGAAGGATTCTCTTGAATGCACCAAATTGCCACCATCACCACCCTCTCTAGCCTCTTCATGTCATTTTTTGCTTCTTCATCATTTTCAACTAACTTATTCAACTTCTTTTTGCAATAGCATTCATAAATCCAATCTATTAGTGCCTCCTCTTGATCTCCCGATCCAAATACAACACTAGACTTGCAGCAAATGATCTCTAGCAACATAACACCAAAACTGTATACATCAACTTTAACTGTTATTGATGCTTTCTTGAACCATTCAGGAGCGAAGTACCCAACTGTCCCTCTTATGTTTGTGCGAGCTGCTAGAGTTTGTTCAGCCAACAAAAGCTTTGCTAATCCAAAGTCAGCAATTCTTGGCGTAAAGAACTCATCCAAGAGTATGTTTTGAGGCTTTATATCGCAATGAATGATCTGACTACTGCACTCTTCATGTAAGTACATTAGACCCCTTGCAATACCAACAGCAATTTGTACTCTTTGATTCCAATCTGGCCTAGTGATTCCAAACAAGCAGCTTGCTAAAGAACCATTGCTCATGTACTCATACACTAGAAGCCGATGCTCGTCCTCATCGCAGTAGCCAAGCAGACGAACCAAATTCTTGTGGTGTGTCTGACCAATCACGCTAACTTCTGTCTTGAATTCTTTCTCCCCTTCTTGTGCCAACTTGTCTAGCTTCTTCACTGCTGCAAACCTCCTAGGATCTGATGCTAAGACTCCTTTATAAACTGTTCCGAAAGCGCCTTTGCCCAGTATCTGCTCGAAGCCACCGGTTTCTTCTTCAAGTTCTTTGTAACTGTACCTTTTCACATTTACCTCAGAAACACTTGAAACTGATGAGAAGTTGAATAATTTCTTGTTATACAAGAACACAGCTAATATCAGAAGAAAATTTAGAAACACAGAGCTTCCGAGGAGTACAGATATGACAAGGAGCAAAGTTGACTTATCATGATTCTTGCAACGTTCTTTGACAGAGACAAATGCCTCCTTCATGGGTACCTTGACAAAAGTTGTTTTGTTCAAGCTTGAGCTCTGTCTTCCATTTGACAGAGGATACTTCTTCTTCCAACACCTTTTCCCATCAAAAACAGCTACTGCACAGAGACAGTCATTGAGGCATAACTGCTTACAGGTATGTGAGTCTACAGAGCTTCCAGCAGGAGCATCATAATTAGATGGTGACCAATCCATGTTGTCATATTGAATAAAATTTACTAGCTCTTGATTTGCTTCCCATCCTTCAGGCTGGCAGCTAGGCAGTTGAAAATTTGGTCTGCAGTCTGCAGCCTCTATAGTGGTCCGATCGGTTCAGGTAAGAGTAATTGTCGAGGCATAGACAATCCGGCTCCCCATTTATGATAAAAGAGTAGCTGTTGAACCCACAGACTCCACTACTCGACTCTGGTGAAATTGCCATACAAATATCAGTAGGAATTTTATGCACCACACTCCAATTTCCGTTGCAGTTGCAACTCTTTGGGTAACGATATTGCGCAAAGATTCCATTGAAATCCATCCTGGCCATGTGGTAGAAATCTTGACTAAGGCCAGCAACATTTTCCGTGAAGCGATAGATAATTTTGACCCCATCTTGAAGAAAAATATGCCCATTCACATCATAGACAAAATTATATGATGCATTATTTTTTATCGTCTCAGTAGCCCAATATGGCAGAGCAATAGTTCCGTTTACCTTAGCATTGTAGTAGAGCACCAGATTGCCATCTTCCTGCAACACAAGACCGAAATGCCCGTCTCTGTAATCGTCCGGTGCGAGGCGAGACGTGAGAGTACTGGGTGTTCCTAGTGACTGGCCAGGCAAGATTGTATCAGTAGGTTCTTGGAAGCTCTGCCATATGACATTATTAGCTTCATCTAGGACCACAAAGTTGCCATTGTCATTCATTGCCCCGCATATTGGTTTGGCTTGGTTTGTTGGGCGCACCCATACTTTGCTGTTGTTTGGGTTAAGAAGTTCAAACTTTCCCTCGCTAGTCAGCTGGACCGTAGACCCTGGGAGTACAGGACTGTTAGGATTTGCGGACCAAACTATAGTATCAGGTATTTTATGGAACCAAATAGCAAGCAAGAAGAGATTTTTATTGCTGGGGAGCGAACGAAATCCAAAGGCAAATTCTTCATTTGGTGAAAGCCAATAAGAGTTCGCATCTCCAGAAGATAGGCTTGCATTGAAATTTATCATACAATTAAGGGAGAAGACGGTTGAAAGGAAAGGAAGAAGAAGAAGAAGAAGCAGAAGCAAACTGAGAGAATAAAGATAATGGAGATTGAAGGAAGCCATTGCTTATTTGCTTTGTCGATGGGCATGCAGGTCAGACCTTGTAACCATTCTATAAATGCACATTACAAAGTAAAGAGCAAACATAATGTGAATGGTGGATTCTACATATAAATTTCCATGACCGTTCTACAAGGTATTCATCATAATCAATTATTTACTATAAAATTTGTCATGAAGTATATAAAATCTAACTGTTTATGTCCTGAGTCTAAGAAATGCTAAATCTAAACATGTATTTTTCAAAATTAAAATCTTCTTTCTACACATCTGAAATCCATATTAAAAAAAAAAAATCAAACCATTGATTTGAAAGTTGATTTCTTTTACCTCTTTATTTATTTACGTAATATTTAATTCTTTGATTATGTTTGGTGGATGAAGATCTATATATATATACATACTTTGTAAAAAAATAAGTATAAAAAATAATTAACTTTTATAAAAAGGTAAATGTTGATAAAAATCTTAATATTTACTAAAATTTATAATTATAGTCAATTTTTTTAATTTTATTAAATATATAAACTTCTTTTAAAATTTATGCCAATTATAATCAAAATTAAGAAAAATATGCAATAATTAATTCTTAAATTGCTACTTATGATATTTTTTTTAATAATAAAATTTCACATAAATATCACATAAATATATTTAAGAGGAGGGAGGGAGGGAGGGATAATACAATTTTTTAGAATTTTCATTTTAAATAAATAAATAAATAAATATATATATATATATATATATATATATATATATATATATATATATATATATATATATATATATAAGTAATTAATCCTTCTTTTAATAATTTTTAAGGAAAATTTAAAATAAAAATCCTTATCTAGCTAAATTAAAACCAATATTTGAAAAAAATTTGAAAAAAAGTTATTTCAATAATTATTAAAATTAAAAGATTATAACATAATTTTAAAAATTTCATTTTTTTTTCTATTATTAGGCCTATAACATTATAAAATTGTTCCGGGTATTTTAAATTAAACTACAATTTGGTCTAAATTTCAAAGCAGTTAAATCCATTAATTTCAATATCCAAAAGACAATAAGCTTAAAATCATTTATATATATATACAAGATTTTCCTTATAAAAATATAATAAAAATCTTGTGTATATTTAAAATATACATTTTATTTTTTAGTATTTCTTATAAAAAGTAACGCTAAACTGAACCTCAAACTCATATATATATATATATATATTCAAATCCTCTCATGTCAACCCTGGTTTAATAACTTAGTTCTTATTTAGCAACGAGTTTAGAAGATTTAAATTGTTTTTTTAATAAAAATATCATTTTAATTGTTATTATAAAATAATTAAAAAATTATTTTATTAATTTAATATTTTTATTATTAAATTTTATTAAATTTAATTTTAAATTATATTTTAATATTTTTTATTTAATATATTTTAAAAAATAATTTTTTAACAACAATTTCAACAACATCACCGAATAAACTTAAAAGACCTACATCCTCATGCATGGGAATGAAGAATGGATTACAGACTATCTTTTAACTATGTATTATTTTCCCATGACTGTGCATTATTAGATATGATACCTTAGCGTGTACGAAGGCAAGACACCCATTGACGGGTTTACAGTTGCACGGACTCAGAGGCAACTTCCAGGATTTTATGATCATTGTTGGGTCTTGATCATTGAAAACTCATGAACTCTTTCAGACTTTGACAACCTCATGAGTTTTCAATAATTACGTTTTTATCGTGAATGAGGTTGATTTAGTTGATAAAATTTAATTACTGCTCTCGTTAGATTGAAAGTTTAAGTTCTATCAGTTATTCTTTTTGAAAGTGATTTTATCTCTATCATAGTGAGAGTCGGTTTCGATCATAGACTGAGAGTCTCACTTGAGCTAAATTTTTATGTATAAAGAAGTATTATATTTTTATTTAGTAGAGAATGAAGATTTTTTTTTTTTTTTATGTTACAAAAATAAAAGGAGAGAAGAGTTGATCCTGAATTTTTCAGGTTTATTATATACTTAGTTATTATTAAATTATGCTCACCCGAGCAAAAAATAATGCATTTAATTTAGTTAAGTTATGAATTGACAAGTTTAATTTTATTATGGTTATAAAATGAGTCAAGGGTTTGTAAAGTCCATGGTAATGATATAAAATGGAAGATTTCTCCTTTTAGAGAAAAATGAAATACTTCGACTTAGTTTGTTTTATGAAAAGTAATTTTTTTAAAAATATTTTTTATATTTTTTAATATTTAGTGTACTCAAAAAATAGATTAATAGAAAATATTTTACTGATTAAAAGAATTTTCTAAATTTTGATAATTTTATTAAAATATAATATTACTTATATATGTATGTCATAAACACATATTAGTTAACATTACAACCAAATAATGAAAAATATTCTTATATAAAACATTTTCATAGAAAATAATTTTCATTGAAAATATTTTTCATGTATAAGTTATTTTTCATAAAACAAACAGAGTGTTAAAATGTGTTTGCTTTAACTTATAATTAACTTATTAGTGCCTAATATTTATAAGTTAATTTAAATTTATAAACATTTAAAATTTTATATAGTTATGTATTTGATTAAAGTATTTATAATTAACTGATTAGCAGTTGAATATTTTGGTAAAAAATAATTTATAAATATATTTATTATTAAAATAACTAAAAAGGTAATAATTATTTTCTTAAAAAAATAAAATATATTAACTCTATTTTATTATAATATTATGAAAATATATTTCAATCCTATCACAATATTATTTAATTTTAAAATAAATAAATAAGTAAATATTTTAAAGATAAATATTTTATTAAAATAAATAAAAATAAATTTTAAATTTATTAAAATTAATATAAATAATTTAGTTAAATTATTATGGAAAAATAAATTTTTTAACATGAATATGTGAATAAATATAAAAGGGATATAGAGTGAAATTATAAAATTAAATGATAGTAATACAATAAAATATTTGGTTAAATTGACTTATGAGTACCTAACTTATGAGAATCAAAATAAAAAACTTCTCTATCCGATTGTTGTTTTTTTTTTTTATTTACCAGTACGATTAATTATAAATTCTAAAAATATTTTAAACAAATAAGTCAGTTTAAAATTATAACTTATGTGTTGATTTGTGAACCTATAAGTTAAAATAAATGCCATACTAGTTTTCATTGGTGTAATTATAAAATAGGTGATTAAGTAGAGCTATGGAACAGCCGATAGTGATTATTCACGTCCAACAGTAATCAAATCATTCAACTTTTTCTATACTTAATTGTAATAACATTATTTATAATTAGGGTGTGTTTGGTACAAGGTTGGTTAATACGAGATAAATGTTAACTTTGGGGTCTAGCTTAATAACAATACTCTTTAAAAGTTAAAATTTATAAGAGTAATATTTAACCCTTAGAGTGTATTTGGTAGAAGGTTAAAAAATCAATGGTTAAATGTTACCCTTATAAGTTTTAATTTCTAAGGAGAGTAATTATTAACTTAAACCCTCTAAGGTTAACATTTAACCTTCTAATAAATTATAAATATTAATGAGATAAAAAGTTAACCTATTCTCTTTTAAGTATCCAAACGACATTAATAATAATTAAATGTTTAGCCCTTATTAACCTCGTACCAAACACCTCCTTAATTTTTAACTTTTTACTAAACACACCCTTAATTATAACATTAATAAATTAATTTTGTGCAACCAAAATTTGTCTCTCCTCTCCTACCAAACCACAAATAAATCTAACATCTTTTATATTTATGCTCACCTATGAGTAGTCTATAAAATTTGAAAAATTATGAAAAAAAAAAAGCTATTTTATCGTATAACACAAATCTTATTTGATAAAATTTTAAAATAATTTAATTAATGACTTATTTTTTATTTTTTAAACCAGATGCCAGCTTTTTTTTAGTTTATGTCACATGGTATTTTTTTAAATACTTTTATTAAATTAAGTGGCTTAATTTTAAAAGACATTCTCTTAGTTTCACCTTTCGTTCATATATAAATTTTTAAACTTGAGGGTTAGATATGTATTTCAAAATTTTAAAAATAAATATTAAATAAATTAAAATTTTAAAATAATTTGATTAGTAAATTATTTTTTTTTTAATTTTTTAAACTAAGTATCACATAGCGATTTTTTAAGTATTAAGCTTTTTTTTTTTTTAAGTTTATGCCACATAGCATTTTTAAGCACTTTATTAAATTGAATGGCTTAATTTTGAAAGACATTCTCTATAAAGAGATTTTCAAACTTGAGTGCTAACGATTTAAAGATAAATACTAAATAATTTAAAATTTTAAAATAATTTGATTAATAAATTAATTCTATTTTTTAAATTAAAGGACACGTAACAAATTGTTTAATTTCAGTAGACATTTTGAAAATTATAGAGCAACATTTTGAATTACCATTATTGGGCTTGGGCAAGGAATTCTCCCTTTGGGCCTATCTCGAGCACCATGCAAAGCATTTGGAACTGCAATAGCAGAATTGGACTCTATTCGACAATAACCGTTCAGTTAGAGTTTAGTATTTTTTATTAATATTAAAATATTATCTCTTATTTATATTATTTAGTAACATAATATTTATATTAATATTTAGAGATTAAAGCTTTGATTAGAGTCAATAAGATTATATCACTATTTTTACATTAACATTTAATCTAACAGTTATTTTCATCGAGTACCTATACTTTAATAGTTATATAAACGGCTAACCATTAACAGCCAACTGCTAATAAAATAGTTGACAGCTACTAAAACAGTTAATAGCTATTAGAATAGCTAATATTAAACAGAGTTTTTGATCAAACCCCTTATTGATTAACCACACAAATTGAATTTAAAAAAAAAATAAAAAAATAAAGACAAATTGAGCTTCTTTTTTTACGTAGATAAAAGACACATAAATGACTCAGAGATGGGAATGGACCGTTGTTAAAAATTTTAATAGGATCCTTATTCCCATATAAGCTAATCACACACTTCATCCATAACAGATGTGCGATCCCAAAGAACCACCCATGGGACATG
Organism: Hevea brasiliensis; assembly: GCF_030052815.1. Lineage (NCBI taxonomy): Eukaryota > Viridiplantae > Streptophyta > Magnoliopsida > Malpighiales > Euphorbiaceae > Hevea > Hevea brasiliensis. Next base: position 23,545,717 of record NC_079506.1, read on the forward strand.
TCCGACCCACTCGCGGACCTCAACCTACAGGCCGCACCGGAAAAATTGAGCTTCTTCGGTGCTAGATTTATTGTGAGCTCAAATTTAATAGATGGTTTATGAAACCCAATTAAAACTCTATCTGGTCTTGAGTAAATGTAGCAGAAAAATGTTTGCGTTTCCATTCAGATGCATTATGAAGTTATAAAAAGCTTAAATAAATATTAAGGTAAAATTATTATATTGTCCCTATATTATTTTGTGAAATTCATGATTTGATCCTATTTTTCAAAAATACATTAGTTAATTCACAACTTTTACCATTAATTTGAAAGTTAATTTCTTTTATAGCTATCTCTTTAATTTTATTAAATATGTTCACAACTTTAAAATTTGTGTCAATTATAATCAAAATAATGAAAAATATGCAATAATTAATTCTCAAAATTGCTACTTAAGACATAATTTTTTTTTTTTTAGGAATAAAATTTCGCATAAACGTATTTAAGAGGAGGAAGACAGGGAGGAAGGGATAATAAAATTTTTTATAATTTTTATTTTAAACACTTTATATATATATATATATATATATATATATTAAGTTATTAAGCCTTCTTGTAATAATTTTTAAAGAAAATGTATAAAATCATTATCTAGCTAAACTAAAACCAATATTAGAAAAAAAATTTGGAGGAAAAAGTTATTTCCATTTTAGTTTCGTTTTTTATTTTTTTATATCAAAAGAAATTCACGTATATATATGTACGAAGTATTTTTTATTTTTTATTTTCATGTTGTGTGAATTACAAATTTTTCTGAAATTTTTTTATCATACATACTTTGGTCTTTTCCTATTCTAAATTAGCAATTTTATTAAGTTTGCTAATGACTCAATATTTTAATCTTCTCCTTGATTATATGTAAAATTAGGATTGATGTGAGAAACAATTTAGATGAAATGTTTAGTTATTTTAGAAATTTTATAATATGTCAAATTTAATTTAAAAATAATTTTCAATATCTAACTCAAAAATTTTTTGTTATTCTAATGTTGTTATTGCTAAAATTGATTAATAAATTTAAGAAAGTATTTTTACCAACCGTAACTTTATAAGTTATACCAAACTGACTCCTTTAACTAACTTGGAAGTATCTGCTCAGTGCAGCTATGGATCACCCAAATAGCCAATAATGATTATTCATATCCAACTGTAATTAAATATATCTAATCTGATTTAATTTAATGGTTAAAAGCATATTACTTGTCTATTAAAATTAAAATTAAATTCAAATTTGAGCCCACCCCCCAATCCCAAAAAAAAAAAAAAAACTAATCAAATGCATTCAACTTTGTATGCAATTGATCAAACTTTACCAAAAGTCGATAGAACTTGCTTGGCACCTTCTCCAACAAAAGCAATGGGGTTAGTCCAAAAGCCCCTTTGAAAATTTTGTTCTAAACATAGTTGTTAGTGGGTAAATATCATATATAGTTATTATTTAATTTTATGAGTTTTTTTAATAAAAATGATTAAATTTTAATTTTTTTATAAAATTTATTACATTTTAATTTAATTTTATAAAAATCACTATAATTGAAAATTAAATGCTTTTAGATTAATCAAGTGACCTATCAACTATTTTACAAATAAAATTATTTTATTTTATTAGTTTAAAAGAAAAAGAGAATATGATGTATAAAACGCATTGAGTATTTCCCTCGCCATCAAACTCCTCTTCTTTCTCGGTTTTTTATCCACCAACAATCATTAGTTAAGTAATTTTATTTGTAAAATAATTAATAAGTCAACAGATTAACGTAATAGTCTTTAAATTCTAATTACAGTGACTTTTATTAAATCAAATTAAAATTTATTGAGTTTTATGAAAAAAAATTAAAATTTCATAACTTTTATGAAAATACTCATAATATTAAGTCATCGTGTGTGATAATTACTCTAAATACCTTTACTCATTATCACAAATTCTATCATCAAATTAAGAAATACTTAGGTACTTCAATCAGGCCTCATTTTAATGAATGTTTAGAGTAAATTGCTTCTTAATCGTCCATTCTACGTACAATTATTAAAATTTTTATCTCTTTATTTTAGAATGCATTAAAAAGTTTCTAATATTTGATTCTGTTAAATATTTCAATCATTAATTTGTCTATTTTAATCCTTTAACAATTAATGTTTTAGGAAAAAATCACAATACCCTTATTGAAACTATAATTTTAGAGATGTTTTAATATATATATTTTTTTTAAATAAAGGATGAAAGTATTTATAATGACAAAATTCATGAATAAAATAGTAAATTTATTTGAAATTTTCTCTCTCCTTTCACTTGTTTTCGTGAAGAAAGACATACATAGAAAATAAATCAAACTGCGAAATTTGGCATACAATTGATTTAGGGGGGGGCGTGTGGCTCTGATTTGATTTGAGATCTGCTTAGGAATCGAAACTGAATCAAAATTTTGATACAATTTCAGTTTGATTTTTCATGATTTTGGTTCAAATTCGGTATGGTTCTTAGTTCTTCAGTTCCGCTTTGATATGGTTTTGATTCAGTTCTCAATTCTTGAAATAATGTAGTTATTTCCTTGAAAAAAATCATGTTTGAATTAGCTAAGTTTTGAATGGAGTTATTAACATATAATATATCATATAATATATCTCTTAGATATTTCTAAATTATATAATCCTTACTTATAAGTGCATATATAATATAATAATGTAAGTATATCATATAATATTAACTATAAATATAATTATGAAATACTATATAAATAGAGAGAATATAAAAGTACATTTATAATTAAGAATTATAAAATAATTTAATATATTTATAACTAAAATTATTAAGAAAATATAAAAATAAAATATAATATTAAATTATATTTAATTCATAATTAAATATACTTATAAAAATATATATAATTATATTAAAAGCATATAATACATTAAAAAAAATAAAAAAATACATGTATAAATTTGATTTTCGATTTAGTACGGTTCCGGTTTAGTTCTTAATAAAAAATAAAAACCGAATTAAAGTATCAAAATAACTTTGATGTGATACAATTCTTATCGATTCAATACGATTTTTTTATTTAATTCGAGACACTGAAAACGTATACAGTCCTACAATTGATGTTGTTGATTCCTTCTCGATTTTTCATATGTTTAAGCAAAGCAACACTATCTAACCAAAACTTGCCCTTGGAAAATATGGCATGTAGTTGATAGTCCCTCAATCTGTAGCACAGTCTCAATTGAATGACATGTTTAAATTATTACAAGGTATTTTGTCATAATTTAATTGATTTAATTGCTTCTTTAATTATTATGTACAAATTTTAAACAACAGATAAAAATGAATAGAATAAATATTGTGTTTAATAAAAATAGGAGTAAAATAAAAAAAATTAATTAATACTACTTAATATTCTGAAGACGACGTATAATTATAGATAAAATAAGTTTTAAATGATAAATAAATGTGGATGAAAAGAGTAATAAAAACTTTTTTTTTTTTAATTACAAACATAAGAGGAGAGAAGTCGATCTTGAATTTCCAAGGTTCTTACATTAAGCTACGGTCACCATTGCAAAGATAATGTATTTATTATTTTTTTTTTTATAAGAGATTATGAGAATAAAGAATTTAATCTAGCTTTCTAAGGTAAATAATATGTCTTTATTCTTTGGATAAGTTAGATAAACATGAATTTAATTTAATTGATTAAGTTGTGAATTTACAAGTAATTTGGTATTTGGGTTTTGCTTTATATTATATTTTAATCTTTGAATTTTAAAAAATTAATTATTTAATCCATAGGTTTTACACTCTATTATACTTTAGTTTCTAAATTTTTGAAAATTAATTATTTAGTTTCTGGATTTTATATTATATTATATTTTAGTCCTTTTAATTTTAATATATAGAACAATTTAGTCCTGTCAATAGATAAAATTATTGTAAACATTAAAATTATAGGACTAAATTGCTGTATATATTAAAATTAAAAGGCTAAATAATTCATTTATCAAAATTCAAGTACTAAAGTGTAATACAATTTAAAAAAACTCAGAAACTAAATGATTATTTCCAAAATTCAAAAACTAAAATATAATATAAAATAAAAATCAAAGATCAAATTGTGAATTTCCCTTAATCTTATTATGGTTATAAAATGACTCGTAAAGTCCATATGATGATAACATAAAATGGAAGACTTCTTTTTTAAAGGGAAAAATGGAAAACTTAGTCATATCATGTGGTGGATGTTGATTTAATTATTGATATTACAATAACCAAAATAATAATAAAGACCGAATAATTGGTAACCGAGTAACGGATTTTAATACTTGGACACTCATCAAACTATATCAGCGATACTCGGACTATATTAACAAGTATAAAGATTCTGAGATATTTGCCATAGTTAGAATCATACTCGTTAAAAGACTCAATAAGGAAAGTAGACTCTTAATTCTACTCAAGTACAGAACTCCTAATTCTATTAGAAGATTATCTAAAAGATCTATACAAGGTTCATCAGGCATGTGTAATGCCTAGTTTTCAATTCATCCTATTTTTCAATTTTCATCGCTAATTTAAGCATCAGAACGATGGTTATCTAACCTACCCATTGCCATTTTTCCTTGCAGATTCAACCCAATATCCATTAACCGTAAGAAAGGAAAATAGTATCAATTATAAAATAGGTAATTGATTAAAGCTATGTGTTACCCAATGGTGATTGTTCATGTCCAACAAGAACAAAAGCATTCAACTGTATCTACAATTAATTGGAATTGATTAAACTTGAGGCATATACAATTTGCTTGGCACCTTCTTCTTCTACAAAATGTTAGTCCAAAAGCCCCTTTGAAAATTGTCCTAATGCCTTTAATTACTCATTACCACAAAGTCTCTCATCAAGTAATTAAGAAAGACTTAGCACCCAATCATGTCTCTATCTTAATTAATTTTTAAGATAAATTACTACTTTCGTTCACTTTTATTTGTTACTTATTAAAAATTATTTTATCTATCACTTTAGAAAAATTAGGGTATTTTAATTTTTTTTAATTTTACCATTATCTCTACTAATTAAATATATAATTATTTTTACAATTTTATATAAGACTATGATTTGTCTTATCACTTTCCTTTATTAATTAGATTAGATAAAGGGTAATTTAGTTAAATTATTAAAAATTTTATTAAATTTAAATGATTTAATTATTTTCTTAATTACAATGCAAAAACATTAAACGACATATAAAATAGATAAATTTAGTACTTTTTAATTGTTATATTTTATTATGATTAATATTTTTACTTCTTTATTTTGAAAATTAAATTAAAAAGTCCTTCAAAAATCTACTTATTTTTAGTCCTTTAATCGTTAATACTTCAAGAAATATTAAATTATCTTTATTGAAACTAGCAATTTTAGAAATTATCTTTTTAAATATTTTTAAATAAAGAAATGAAAATATTAATAATATAAAATTTAAGAATAAAATAATAATTTATTTAATACTTTGTCTCTTATTTGACATTTTCTTACTATTATTATTATTATTATTATTATTATTATTATTATTATTATTATTATTCCTTTTAGTGTTTTATAGCTAATGGCAAAGGACAAGGAAAAGAGGAGAAGTACACCTTCATCTTCATATCACACAGTCATGTTTCATAAAAATAGAGATAATCAAAATTTTCTTAATTAGCTTCGACTAACGCTCGATCTTACACATTTAAGACGATTTTAATATTATTAAATTAAAGTTTATTATTATAAAAATAATTTATTAAAATAAAAGTTGTTATACTTTTGAAAACGATTTTAATATTATTAATTAAATTTTATTATTATAAAAATAACTTGCTAAGATAAAAATTCCACATATAATTTTTATTTTTTTAATTTTTAATTATATCTATTTATTTATAAAAATATTTTTATTATAAATTATAAAAATAATATTTTAATTAAAAAAATTTAATTGAATCACATTGAAAAGCTTGAATGTGAACCTCTTAAGCCTTCACTTAAAAATTTAAGAGACAAACTTTATTCCAATAGAATAAAATACTAAAACAGTTAAGAAATGTCTCTTGACTTTAAATAAATTTTGCGAGACCACGAAATCACCAGCTTCCCTTGTGGCTCGTTGGATTTGGTTTATACGCTAATTCTCAGGTCCAAGGTTCGAATCTGGTGGGGAGAGAGAGATTAAGAAGAGAAATATGAGGTATTCTAAAATAACTCTCTTTTTCCTTTTTTTTTTTTTAATTATTTAAAATATTTTTTAAAGCATTAGATTAAAAACATTTAATTTAAATTAAAAATTATATATATATATATATATATATATATATATATATATATATATACACACACAAGCTACTAGATTTATGGTATTATTAGATCATGTCATATATATTAATTCTATGTGGAATTTAATCAATATGATGAGATTTAACGTTTTTTTATTTTATCTTATGTGCGCTATTTTTTTACGCATGGGTTGAAAGTAATATTTAGGTAAAATGCTCTTAATAATAATGCCTCTAAGATTTAAATTCTTAATTTTACAGGTAAATTTTGTTTTAAGATCAGCTCAACGCTATTAATTCAATCATGGGATTTAACTTTTTAATATAATATTAAAAAATGGTATTCAAAGAAAAGTAAATGGTATTCCTGAATAATAGGTAGTTTATTCCTCAGAAAAGAATAATTACATATAATTATAAAGGGATATTTGATTCACTTTTTTAGTACAGCTAATATCTGATAGATATTTAAACAAATAAGTGGACTGAAATATTATAGATAACTGATGTGATATTTATCAACTACAATTTGTATCAGCTCTATTTTCAAAACTATTTCCCATCAGCTGATAGCAGATTTAATTTTAATTTTTATTTAGACTATATTATCCTTTTTCATATAATTTAAAAATTAATATTATTAATAATATTTACTCTATCTTTTTTCATTTACAATCTTAAGACTTTAATCAACGCATTGTAATTTTATTAAAATATTTTTTTATTAATAACACAAAATATAAAATATTTATTTATTATAAAACAATAAATTTTTTAAACTTAAAATTACAAAAAAATTTTATTTATCAATAATAATAATTACTTTATTATTTTATAATTACATTTTTAAATTATTTAATTATTTTTAAAGAATTTAATTATTTTCTTATTTCAATAATAAAATAAAAAATATGATATAATAAATTAATAATTATATTTTTTATTTTAATAATATAATAAATAATATAATATATTAAATTAATAATTATATATTTATTTTAATAATAATATAATGTAATATAATAAATTTATAATTTTATATTTATTTCAATAATAAAATAAATTAAATGATATATATCCTTGTTAGTCATTTTATATATTAACAATAATAGCTAAATATAATTTTATTAAACACTTAACATAAAGCAATTATTACCATCTATCAATTATTAGTTAACAGCTGCACTTAATAGCTAAATTAAACAGGCTCTAAAAATATATAAGTAGTATGATCGAATTTATCAATGTGTTTTTTCTCAAACTCTAAATAAAACAGTTTAATAATAAACTTTTCATGGCTAATCTAAAAATTCTCATTGCTAATTCATTATTAGCAATAGAAAATTTTCGTTGTTATATTGTTCATTAGAAGAGTAATATAATTTAATTATATTAGCGAAATTTTTTCGTTCATTATTAGCAAGGCTCTCTGTGTTGCAGTAAATTAATTATTTAATATATTTTTAAAATTTAAAATATTTATTTAATCTTTTTAAAAATTTAAAGATTAGTTTGAATCCATAAGCACTTATATGATTATTGGTTCATATTTAAAGGGTTAAAATAGACTTTTTATTGTTATTTTATTTTTAATAACTGTTTTGATCCACTATTCAACTTTTAATGGCTTGCTATTTCCCATCCTTTTACATGGAATCACCGTGGAATTTTATGCATTTTAAAACAAAAGAGAAGTTAACTACTTTAATGCGAACATGAAATCTAGAAACATTCTCATGAACAAGTCTTCTATTCTTTTAAATAAATTAACAAGTTTTAATTTAATGATATTAAGGTCGTTTTTTAAATTATAAGGTATTGAATTTAAATTTTAGTTAAAATTAAATATCAAAAAAGTAATTGTTAATACATTAAAAATAAAATAAAAATAAAAATGACATCGGAGAAACAAAAGTGAAATTAGTGATCGATCCATAGACTAATGATCAACGAAAATACTATTCCTGGTGGTTTTGATGAGAAGTTGCCAGAGTTTCATCCATTTGCATGCATCGCATGGGTGGCCAAGAGGGAAACAAAACCTTTTCTATGCCTGGAGATACCCATTGTATTCCAGATAACAAATCACTTTCTCAGCCATTGCAGAAGGGGAAGCATAGATTCCATTGTCGCATTTCAGTGTTATCTGCAAAAGCAACAATTAATTGACCAACTTTGTAAAATACAATAGTTATTTTAACCAATAATTTCAATTAAGATTTTTTTATTTATAAAATTGATAATTAACTGAATTAAATTAAAGTGCATACAAATTTATGTATTAAAATAATAATAATTATATTCAATCCTATTTAGTAGATTCTATATGAATTATGCATCGTGATATATTCTTTAGTCAATAAAAAATTAGTTTGATTAGTAAGGATTTTCTAGCGTAAAAACTAGACCAATTTGACTAACAATATAATCCCGGAACTGGGTGGAAAACCAATATTCAACCATGATAACGGTTCAACCCATGAATGAAGACAGTCATAAACATGATTCCTGAATATTAATTTAAATTAAAACCAGGGATTTTTTTAATACCTCACAATTTGCAGGGGGCTCATAAGGATCATCAATGCCAGTAAAGCCTGTAAAATAAGGAGAATATTAAATAAAATATTAATGAAAGCTGAGAATAATTAATTTTAACTCCAAAAAAAAAAATCAGTAACTTTAGAGCAGTACTAGTATGGATTTCTTTCCCCGAGAATACCTTTGATTTTCCCTGCTCGAGCAAGCTTATACAGACCCTTAGGGTCCCTGGACTCACAGACTTGGAGTGGAACATCCATGAACACCTCAATAAAATCTCCATTTGGCAAAATTTTGCGACAAGCTTCTCTATCCCTTCTGTATGGAGAAATTAGACAGGCAATGCATATGACTCCTGCATCTGAAAACAGCTTTGCCACCTCCCCTATTCATACATATTACCAAAACATTAACTCTCATTAATTTCCATCAATTTAAAAACAAGGGATTTGGTGTGTAGAATAAGGTGAATAGTGCACGAAACAATCCACACTCGGGGCTATAAGGAAGGATTAATGTATGCTAGGAAAGCTGTTTCAGTGACTCGAAATGACTTACCAACTCTTCGAATGTTCTCCGCACGATCTTCAGCTTTAAAACTAAGATCACTATTTAAACCATGCCTGAGATTGTCTCCATCAAGAATGTAAGTCAACTTTCCCATTTGAGTCAAGATTTTACTCAAATGACATGCTACTGTACTCTTTCATGTAAATTTATTTTGAAAGCTTAAGAAGAGTTAAGAAAAAAAAAGAACAATTAAATAAAATGATTTAGGAAAAAAATGAAAAACAACACAGAAAAAAAGAACAAACCTGAACCACTGAGACCTGTGATCCATATAACACAACCTTTCTGATTGAGCAAATTTTGTCTATCAATTTTATCAATTGAGCATTCATGCCACTTTATATTTGTTGAATTTCCAATCCTTGACAATGGGCTCTGATTTTTCCCTGTTCATAACATTTTTAAATTTTTCATTTCAATCAGAAATTGATTTTCATTAAAAAAAAAAGTAGAAAATGGAAATTTAAAATCTTTTTCAACTTAGGTATTGATGTTGAACCTGTTACTATAAAAATTACTTTTAGTTAGAAAATATTAAAAAATAATTTAAAAATAAATTTAAATTATAAAAACATTAAAATAATTTTTTTTAAATTATTTATTTTTAATAAAAAAAGTATTTATATTCTGAAAAGTTATTTTGACTTTCTAAAATTAATGCCAAACAGACACTTAGCTTACCTTCGCTGGTAAACCCATTTGCTAGAATTGAACCCAAAGGCGACCCATTTGGTTTAAGCGTATCGAGCTTGGCCTTGCTATTGCCAGTGCCATTAACATCCACTCTCACCGCCTGCTGTAACCCATCCGCAGCAGTGATTCGCAAAACGCTCCTCGCTTTCGCATTACCTGGGAGATAGCCGTCGCGCAAGGTTGCGAATCCAGGCAGCGGCTTAATCCCAATAGCATTCATCTCTCAAATGAATTAATCAAACAAAAATGAAATTGAAGTGATACAGAATGAGATAACGCAAAAGCAAAAGAGTGAAATTGAGAGCTTAATTGGTGGAGAAGAAACGAAGTTGAGGAATTTATAAATAAGAAAAGATGGATGTAACAGATTGTGCTAAAGGAAGTTTACATCTATGCGCCGGCCAAAGGAGACGGTTGATCTTTGAATAGTGAACGTTGATTAGTATGCATTGGAACGTAAATATCAAAATTGCTTGTCGTGGGCCCATTTGATTGCTCAAATTCTGACTGATTAATATTTCCAATACTCTAATATATTTTAAGTTTCGTCGTATAATTTTATATATTTTAATTAATAATATATATAATATATTTTTATTAATAATTTATATTTTAAAATTTTAATAATTTTATAAAATATTTAAGTTTTATTTATTTTAAATATAATATATAAAAATTTATAGATATTATGATAAAAAAATATAATTTTATATTTAATTTATTATTTATATAAATAAATTTAGATAATAAATACTTAATATGTTAAATTTAAACTCAATATAAATATTATTTTTTAATTTAAATTTATTTCAAATTTAATTATATCATCTAAATTTATTTTATTATAATTAAATTAAATTGAATATCTATAAATATTGTGCCTGTTAACATCCTTATTAGGGTGTTAAGATTTTTTTTTTCTACTTTACTATAAACAAAAAAAAAAAATCAATTATAGTCGATTCAATTGGTAAAATTCACTTAAATTAATATTTTCGTTAAGTTAAAAATTTAAATCTTATCAATTGTCCTTTTCAATGAATATTCTGCAAACTTCATGTCTAAGGGGTGGGAGTGGTGGGTCTGCGACTCCCTAGTGCAAGATACGGAGGTCATAGCCAAAAGTCGTCAGTCTGAAATTGGAAAATTGGAATTTGGAATATTAGGTTAAACGTCAAAGTCATCCTTTTTTGGTTTTTTTTTTTCGGAAGAACAGGTCAAGTCTTCCCCATTTACCAAAGCAATACAGAATTTGTTTAATATTTATTTTAAAATTTATTAATTAAAAAGTATTAAATTAATTAAAATAAATTTAAAATATTTTAATTATAAAAATATTAAGCAATAAATTAAATTATTAAATTATTTTAAAAAAAATTTAATTTTGAAACTCAAAATTAAAAATAGAAACTATAATAACAAGCCAAGTATTTCCTGTGTAACTATAATATTATACTAAATAGGTTCATGGACAGTTGTCAAAATTTATCCCACAGGAAATACTTGGCTTGTTATTATAGTTTCTATTTTTAATTTTGAGTTTCAAAATTAAATTTTTTTTAAAATGTAATATAAAACCCCTTCAACTTTTAAATTTTACACAGTAAAATACCTCTAACCTCTAATTGTCAGTTTTTCAGTTAGACGCTGACCTGAATAGTTCTAGCGTGGAGCTTAATCAATATTTCTCTTTTCTTTCTCAAGTTATGTGTAAATTGAATATTTTTTTTCACTGTAAACAGAATGATTTTTCAGATGCAGAGAGAATAATTTTACAATTTGAATAAGAGAGGAGAGAGAAATGTTGACTAAGAGCCATGCGGGAGCTGTTCACATCAGTTTTTAACTGAAAAATCAGTAATTGAAAATTAGAGAAATTTTACTGTGCAAAATTTAAAAGTTTAGAGAATTTTATATTACATTTTAAAGTTTAAGAACTGTAGTGTTACAACTATATAAGTTTAGGGATAATTATTGAAATTTACCTTTCTATAAGATATTTCAGAAAATTCTTGGAATACGTGATAATACGTCATATATCAAGCGTCGCATTAATATAAACATTATTAATCCTATTTAATATATAATTATTTAATTAATGAGTATAATTACTTCATAACATTAAAAAAATTATATTTTTTTAAAGCTTTCAATTAATGTATTAAGCAAATTTATTGAGAATATATTTAACTTACAATCGTTTTTCCTAGAAAAAAATAAGTTGAAACCATAGGTAATTTCTCGTGTTTGAAAATTTTAAGTGATAAGAAAGAATTTTAATCATTAAGAGTATAATAATTATATCTAAAAAAAATTTTATAATTTAATAAATAAATAATCATTTTTGCGTGAACATTTTATGGTAAATTTTTTGTTTTTAGATTTTGGTTTCTTCTTGACAATTAATTCCTCGTGCTATAGTTGAATTATTTTAAGTTGATTAAATAAATAAAATTTTATAAAATAAATATGTTTATATAAACAAAAATTAGTGTGGAGAAAGGAAATTCATATAGCCGACTCCAAATTTTTGGGATAAAGGTTTAGTTGAGTTGAGTACTAATGTATCAATTTCTATTTTTATTATTATTGGAATTTAATATTTTATAGTGCCTATTTGTTATTGAGTTTAAGAAACTAAAACTATATTCTTGAATAAAAATATTATTTTAAATGCTATTGGAGAAAGCAATTTAAAAAAATTTATTTTATTATTTTAGTGTTCTTAGATTAAAACTTATTAAATATAATTTTAAATTATTTTTTAATACTTTCTAACTAATATATTTAAAAAAGTAATTTTTTTAACAGTAGTTTCAATAATAATACTAAACAAGACTATATCGTTGAAATTTTGATATTTTAAAATGCATATTATTTATGTTTTATATTTTTAAAATATTCGCCACTGCAGACTGAGTTAATTTAGATTACCAATAGGATCATTATAAACAATTCGCAAGTTACATGTTATTTTAAATCAAAACATTAATTTTTATTACAAAAATTAATTTTAGTAATTAAATTTTGGAAATTTGAATCTTTTTAAATTTTGTAAGATTTGAAAATGAATTATAAGTCACTTTCAATCAAACAAGAACAAATACAGTCAATGGTTGAACTAAAAATTCATCTCCTCTAATAATATTTTAATAGCTGTTTTTCTTTTTTCAGTATAATATGGAGATTCTTAAATTTGTTATAAAGATGCCATAGTCACTTGGCTATGTAGATGCCCATAATAACTATTTTTTAATCAATACCTAAAGAAATTTGTTAAAAGAATCCTCGTTAAGGAATAACAAAAAAAAATCAAAGATATCTCATCTTTATCCACACTTTATCCACATATATATATATATATATAACTAATTTTTTTTAAGTAGTTGGTTTGACTGGCCACACTATGTAATAAATATGAAAAAAAAAAATTCTTTTAATAAAAAATAAAAAGACTGAAAACTTGAACAATGTTTGTTAGTTGGTGTGAATGGTAGAATGAGAAGAAGAAACCTGAGGGGTTTTTTTTTGACTCCATGGTTGATTTTGATTGGGAGAAATCTATGGGATTTGTGACTTTTCCTCCATTTGGATGATATAATGAATGAAAAACAAAATATAATTAGAAATGTAAGTTCTATATATTATTTTAATAATATATTTATATATTTTATTAAAATTATATTATTTAAATATATAAATATATAAAAAAATAAATTATTTTTTTTAAAATAATATATTATTGTTTGGTGGATTACAAGTTTTGGGGCAAGGAAAAGGTTTTTTCATCCTTGCTCTGTATAAATTAGGATCGAGGCAGCATTGAAAAAAATTAAATGAGTTCGGGATTAATCAGATTGGATTTAGAAACTTTTGCCATCCCTAAAAGAATCGACTTATTTAATGTAGGACAAACTGAATTATATTTATTTTATTAACATTCAAAATAAAAGAATATATATATTTTATGGGAAAGTGGTAACGTGGTAGTTTATTTGCATATTTGACACATTCTTGAAAAAAAAAAAAAAAACAAACAACAAATTTCCATTTTGTTCTAATTTTTCACAACCCTTTAACCTACATTGCTTAAGAATATGTGAAAACGAATTTAATTAATGAATATATGAAATTGTCTTAATTTTAATTAGAATTTATTTTAAATTATCATATTTATTTCAAGTTTAATTATCATTATTTAAAATTAAAATTTGTTTAGTTTTATGCACCTTAATTAATAATTTTATAAAAAAAAACTAATAATTTATATTTTAAAATTTTATTAATTTTATAGAAATATTAAAAATTACCTTTTGAAAATACATTACTCTAAAAATTTATAAATATTATTATAAAAATATTTTTTATTAAAATTATTTAAATTTAAATAATAAATAATGAAATATAAAATTCAAATCTGAATGCTAATATTAATATATTAATATTGATATATTAATATAATATAAAATCAATTATTATTTAAACTCATTTTATTAAAATTATATCATATTATGTAATATATATACTGAAAATTATTCCATCCCAATATTATATAGTTGTTGAGCATATTTTAGAGAGTTGGCCGGCTGCGGTCAATTCTGAATTCCCGACTTCCCATATTTCAAAGTTGAAACCCTCGTTTATGTTTAAAGGATAATGCTTTTTTATCATCATTTTGAGTTTAATTATTATGTTCAATTAATATTTTGGTGATGTTTATTGAATTTATAAAGTATAAACTGAGTGTTGAGTTTAGAGGTTTGCCCTTCAGTTCAATTCATGAAAGGATGCACATACGACTAACTCAAACATTATTGTATAATTTATAAAAGACGTAGTCTTGTGAACATGTAATATAG
Source organism: Hevea brasiliensis (assembly GCF_030052815.1). Lineage (NCBI taxonomy): Eukaryota > Viridiplantae > Streptophyta > Magnoliopsida > Malpighiales > Euphorbiaceae > Hevea > Hevea brasiliensis. Next base: position 23,560,728 of record NC_079506.1, read on the forward strand.
TTTTATATAATTTATAATAATATATTATTTATATAATTTATAAATACCATATATTAATTTAGAACCTTGATATTGTTTTAAATGTTTATAAATATGCCAATCAGGAGTAAATCTGGTTCAGACGTAAAACTCTTAATAAATTATTAAGGGGTTAAAAATAAAAAGCTAAAAAGAAATTAAATAAAATCTTAATAAAAATATGGAAATTAAAATAAAAATATAAAATATTAAGAGATTAAAATTAAATAATATATAAAAATATGAATAAAATTTATATAGAAATGTAGAGGTTGAAACAAAAATCAAAACATTAAAGGGCAAATAATAGTTTCTTTTTTAAAATATATTAAAATTTATGAGTCAATTTTTTAATTTTAAAAATTTTTAAGGGTCAGATAATAATTTAAAAAAAAAATATTTAATTTTCAGAAGAAAATTTTAATTTTGAAAACTTTGGAGGCCAAGACCTCCCAAAGCTTAAGGTAATTTCACCCTTGATCTGGTTAGTCTTCTTTCGCGTCTAAGAATTGGGAAGATCTAGAATTTGAATCTTCTTATCTAATTATTTTAAAATTATTAATGATGAAGCCATTTCTCATTGCGTGGCCTATTAATTTTACTCAATCCTATAATACTTACATTGAATAAAAAAATTTATAAATAATTGAGTAATTATATAAATCTATTAAGATTAAGATGAATGAATATTTAAATTTCACATTATATTCATGTTTTATAATTTTTTAAATTAGAAAATAAAATAAATTTTACTTTCAATGATAAGCTTATATATTTTTTTGATATTTTAAAAATATTTAAATTAAATAGTAACATGTTGTTAACTACAACACAATAGTGATAATTAATTAAAATTAAAATTAAAATTTTTAAGAACCCCATAATTGACAGCTAAATCTTCCCATAAAATTAATGATAACTTATCTAATTTCTATTTTTAAAAAATAAAATATTAAAGTAATTATATAATAACTTATAGAAATGTTTGATGTTAAATCATAAAATAATTGTTAGATAAAAAAAAATTGTGATATGGTGTTACTTTACATCCATATATATTTGTGATGTCTCTTTTGTCATTTACATTTTTTCATTTATTATACATGTTGATTTTATACAAATAATTACTAAAATGTTTCTTAAAAAAAACATAACGTTAGTAAAAGAATATAATTATTACAAAAATTAATATTAGAATATAATTAGTATCATATAATAAATAAATATTTAAAATATTTTTCACTTATTATTTTATTGCTCTTAGTAATTTTTTTAATAATTAAATATGCTGTAAAATATATTGTAACATAAAATTTCTTGAAATATGATAATTTTAAATTTTTTTCAACTAATATTTTTTTTCTAAAATGTAAAATAATGCTAACAAATAAATTATAATTTTATAAAATTCTTTAAATATAATTTATATTAATTTTTTTTATCTCGTTATCAATAATTTTGTTTTATTATCATTATTATAAGCGTCTACATAACCTTCTAAAACGAATCTATTAGAATAATGTGATGTGTTTCTTTCCGTATTGATTAATATATTAATTTAATAGATTAGCAAGGGATCTATCAGATGTCTATTCATTTATAAAGTCCTTTAAATTTTTTTATTTTGTAATGCTTCTTTTTATTAAGGGTATTCAATATATGATCAGCATGAAAAAAAGTGACTTTTATGGCAAGATACTATAGAAAAAAAATTTCACCTAAAATAATACGTGGAAGTAAGTATATAAAATTATTTGTTTTTTATATAATTTATTTTTTGGAGACATTTAATTTTTCAGAAAGATTTTCAAGCAAAGCTACATATTAATTAATGTTAATGAGCTCTGTGATTCAATAAGCTATAAAAGTTCCAAAAACTTGAAGTGAAAGACTAGAAAATTGGGTGAAGTTTCTACTCATATAAAGACTAGAAAATTGGGTGAAGTTTCTACTCATATTAATAGGATCGTTATACGATAAATTTCCTAAATGTACATTTCCTTTCTCTACTATCAATGTTTAAAAGATATTATCTTCTACTTCTCTTGAAAAATAAAATAGTTTTAGATAAATGTTAAATTGATTATTGAGGAGCATCAATTATTTGCATAGCTTCTGCTGTTTGGAGTAACAACATATGCATAGGATAAATTTTAATAGCTATCGTTGAACTTTAGAGGTTATAATATAGCCGTTCTTGAACTAAAAAATATAATATAAAATTCACTGAACTTTGAAATTTTACAAAATAAAATCTTTTTGACTCTCAATAACTAGTTCATATGTAATACACAAATGTGGATAATCCAAAGTGGCGATAATACGGACGATTGTTGCTTTTTTTTTAATGTAGAGTCTCTCTAATTAGCTGCTATACATCTATTGCTTTATTATTTTATACAGTTGGGATTCTTTTTATGGTTAATCTGTGAATAAAATTATAACTGATTTTGCTAATATCATATAGAAGAAAGAGAATTATTTATATTACTGTTATTCTGAATTGTATAAACTAGCTATTGATGATTAGAAAGATTTTACTGTGTAAAATTTAAAAGTTCAATGGGTTTAATGTTACATTTTTAAGTTTATGGACGATTCTGTTACAATACGTAAAATTTAAGGGCAACCCTTAAAACTTATCCCACATATATACCCCTACATTACTAAATAATAGGGTTGAAAATTAACAACATCAAGACACCCCAATCCTGTTAGTATTGGGACTATTATACTATTATATAGAGCCATATGCTGCTATTCGGCAAAGGTTTGGTACTCTATCTCAAATGATAAAAAGTTTTTGTTTAAATAATATAATGTTATTAACTTTATCATAAATATAATACAATTCAATTGCAATTCAAGATGTCCAATATAATTTATTATTATTTAAAATTTTTGGATTTGATTGATTAGATTAATTTCATATTTAATTTAAATTTTATTTTACTAAGAAATATTTTTTAATTATTTATTATTTATATTAAAAATCATTTGGAATTGCTATTAAAGTAATTATGTATCTACTGTAAAGCAATTTCTTATTGAATTATAAAAGAAAAATATCATCAATAATTAGGGTTATTTTCATTTATTATGAATTATTATTTAAGACATTAAATATTTATAAATTTCTATTAAAATAAAAGTACTAAATTTATTAACTCCTTCTTTAATATATAATTTTCTTTAATTTTAATGTTTTTTCATTGATTTCGTGTTGATGAGTTTTTCTCTTCTATTTAGATTTAGATTTCCTTTGTAAAGTTTTATTTGTTGATCCCTATTTGTATGAATTCATATTTCTTTTATCCTAACTATTCACATGTATGTATACTCCATTATGTGATTTATTTAAATATTTTAACAAGACTAATTCCTATTTTACTATAAATAAATCTCTATTTAATATTTATTTTTTATAATCCTACATAATTAATGCATTGTTTAATTATCAATTAAAAAAATTTGTTTGGTAATTTACTTTATTGGCGCAAAGAAATTCTCTTTTTATATTTTTAGTAATAAATTATTATGTCACAGATAATTTTTACTATTTCAATTATTGTTTTTTTTTTTTGATGTAGAATGTACACAATAAACAAAAGAATTAAGACTAAATTCATATATCATATATATTATTAAAATTTTATGTGATTACATTTGATTTGTTTATGTTTTTGTAGTTTCAATCTAATATATATATATATATATATATATATATATATATATATATATATATATATATATATATATATCCTTCATTAATTTAACGGTATCTTATTTTTTTTATATATAATATACTGCTTCTTAAGAAAACCAAAAAAATAGAATATTTTAAAATTGATTGGTTAATTAACATGTATTTTTTTTTTAAATTGCATATAAAAAAATAAATCACAAATATAAATATTACTAAAAAAATTAGTAATATATAAATGTATAAAGGAGGGGGAATATTGGGATTTTCTAAAATTACCCTCATTATTTTTATTCTTTACAGCTATATTATTTTTTTATTATCTAATTAATTTTAAAATTTATATAAATTTAATATTTTAAATCCTATTTATATTTAAATTCTGCTTAATTAAGTTTTTTAATAATTCAAAACATTTATTTATAGTTATAAATTAAACATTCTATATAATATATAAAAGTGGATAAGTTGGAATTTCAAAAAATGCATGTTATTATTTTTATTATTTATAAAAATATCAAAAATGAATTTATAGTGACAAAGAATAATTTGTCGAATAATATATATTAGTGATAAACAATTTATCACTAATACCTTGAGCAACACAAATTCCATCACTAATACTTTATCAATGAGTTTATCCATACATCATTTTTTAATGACACAAAATTCGTCATATACTTTGATGAATGAGGGCATGCAACATCGTCATTAATAACGTTTAATGATGAAATGTTTATTGATAAATTCATACACATTTTATTTTTTATTTTTTTATATCTTTATTAATTTTTTCTTTAAATACTATTTTTAAAAAATAGTAATGATTGCATTACTTTAATTTATTTTAGTAATATTTCTTAAACATTTTTTATATAAATTTTTTTTTGTTATAAACACTACTACTTTAAAATAATAAATAATTTTAATTGGCATATTATTTTTTCATTATATATACTTATTATTATTATTATCATCAAAATATATATCTTTAAAATTACAAAACATGTATTGTTAACATTATTTTGAAATATTATAAAATAAAGTCAATGAACCTTTTTTATAATATTTATTTAGAGTTAGTAGTGCATCAAATGTTTAAATAAAAAATTTTCAAACATTATATTATAATATAAATGAACTTTATTATATCAAAAAAAAATTATAAATTTTTTTATTATTTATATTCTTAAATAAAAAATTCAAAAAGCATATTAAAAATTAGTATATTATAGTAATATTATATTATATATAAAAATTAACAAAAAATTACGTATAAAAAAGTTAAATTATGAATATATATAAAAAGGTATAAAAATATGCTGTGCATGTTAAAAAAATTAATTTTTTAAAATACCGAATCATTTTAAGCTGTGAGTTAAAAAAATTAATCTTTTTAAAATACCAAATCAATTTTAAGTTGTGAGTTAATTTGAATTATCCACCAAATCATTGTATAAAAAAATGATTTCAAATTAATTAACGAGTTTGAAAATATTTCAGTTAAATTGAACTTTTATTAATTTTTTTTTTTAATTCTACGCGATTGATTAATTCAAATGGATTAAATTCAAGTCGGGTTATATAAATTGTTGGATCGATCCTCAATTAACTCCATCAATTAACAATTTATTCAAAGTCAAATAATTGAAAATTATATACGAATTGAAACAAATTATATATAAATCATTTTAAGTTGGACACATTTGAATTGAATTATTGAGTCAAATTAAAAATTTTCACATCTATAATAAATATTTATTCCCTTGTTTCTCTAAATAACTATTTTTATATAAGGTATTCTTTATATTTATTTTATAGTTTACAAAAGATAAATCATTTTAGAGTTCATGACTGTCCCTCTTAATAATATATTTTTTAATAATTAAATTTAAATTCTTTCCTTAAAAATACAATAAGACTTACCATTGCATCCAACACTTATTAGTATCCGTTTCTTAGCAACTACTTTGATGTTTGACAACAGTTTTCCAAATTTTGTCTTAATCCTCCTAGCTAAAAGACTTCAAGCTCCATCTATAAATTTGGTGATTAATTTATCATTAATTATTTATTGAATTTTTCTAATAAGTAGTGTTAGTATATTAATTATGAGATATTATATATATGTACCGAGTGCACTTAATAATAATTTCTTTAAACAGACAGAGACAGGGCTTTGTTGAGAGAAGGGAGGCCCACCAGCTCCACCCTTCTTTGTTATACTCAAATGATTTTGCTTTTAAATTGTTATATTTTTAAGAATAAAATTTTTCATTTATGAATAAGTATAATTAAAAATAATATTAATTAATTAAAAAATGATAAATAGTTACTTTTAATTCATATAATTTAATAAAATTATTATATTATTATAATTTTGAACTTGTATTATAATAATTTTTTTGTCATTAGTTTTATCAATAAATTATATCTATAACAAAAAAAATTAAAATCGACTTTTATTCATTATTTTTATATGATTTATAATTTTTAATTAATTGATAATTACATTAATTTTAATTTTAATTTTAATAATTTAATCTAATATGAAATATGGCTTAACTATTCAGTCAAGCCAAGTTAGAAGACAGAAAGCAATCTTAAACAATGTTTGTTAGTTGGTGTGAATGGTAGAATGAGAAGAAGAAACCTTAGGGGTTTTTTTTTGACTCCATGGTTGATTTTGAATAGGATAAATCTGTGGGATTTGTGATTTGGTCCATTTGGATTATACAATGAATGAATCTTGACATGGTGCTTTTGGTCAATACAGGACTTGCTCAATTAAAAATGACTAGACGCAAAATTTTATCCAATTCTTCGGGCTTTTTACTAAAAAGGGTGTATTAAAAAAAATAAATTTTCTTAAAAAGAGATATTTAGACTTATTTATTAAAATTAAAAATATAAATATTACTATAAAAATATTAATAATTACAAAGGCTAAAAAATTGTACTCACATCTATAATATAATTCTCTCACTTGCATTTACTACTATACCGTTCAATTATTGACTAACTAATAATGTCATGTAAAAAATATTAATAATTACATATGGTAAAAAGATTTAAAAATATAAATATTATTATATCACATTATTAATATTTTTTATATCCCAGTATAGTTAAGAGAGTAGAAAAATTATTAAAGTAGCGTCCAATTTTTTTTTAATTTTTTTAACTTTTAGATATTTTTTTTATTATTTTTTAAATAGTGAGATGCTATTTATATTAGCATCTCACTTTCTCCCTTCCCCAACTGAGCTTAATCATTCTCTTTTGAAAAATAAGTTTCTTTTTTAAGATGCATCCTTCTACTAAAAAGTTCGAATTCTTCATATTTTGTAGTGTATGGTGCAAGCTTTTTAATCAAATGTAGATATGTATACACATGAGTATAGAGAAGATATATATTTTATAGTAAAATTAAAATAATTTTATTAAGATATTTTAATTTTTATAAGTCCATATACACATTTATTCATAATTGATGTGAATTTCAAAAGATCAACCAATTTAATTTGATAAACCGAATCAAATTCATTTCATTAACATTCGAAATAAATGAATTTATATAATTTTTTTTTGAAAAAAGTGATAAAGTGGTAATTTATGACTTTTTTTTAAATTCCATTTTTTTCTAATTTTTCATAACCCTTTAACTTACTTTACTTAAGAATTGCACTATCAGAGTATTTGTGAAAATTATTCTATGTGAATATAAATTTGATTAATAAATATTTAAAATTATTTCAATCTTAATTAAAATTTATTCTAAACTATTTATACTTATTTTAAAATTGATATCGTTATTTTAAAATTATTAGCATTTGTGCAGTTTTATGTAGCTTAATTAATAATTTTGTGCAAAAATAACTAATAATTTATATTTTAGAATTTTAATAATTTTGTAAAAACATATTTTATATTTAATTAATTATTTAAATAATAAATAATTAAACATAAACTCTATACGAATACTAATATTAATATATAAAATCAATTAATTATTATTTAAACTCATTTTATTAAAATTAGATCATATTATGTCATATATATACTGAAAATTATTCCATCTCAATATTATATCTTTGTTGAGCATATTTTAGAGAGTTGGCTGGCTATGGTCAATTCTGAATTCCCGACTTCCCATATTTCAAAGTTGAAACCCTCCTTTATGTTAAAGGGATAATGCTTTTTTATCATCATTTTGAGTTTAATTATTATGGTCAATTAATATTTTGGTGATGTTTATTGAATTTATAAAGTATAAATTGAGTGTTGAGTTTAGAGGTTTGCCCTTCAGTTCAATTCATGAAAGGATGCACATAAGACTAACTCAAACATTAATGTATAATTTATAAAAGACTTAGTCTTGTGAACATGTAATATAGTTTTATATAATTTATAATAATATATTATTTATATAATTTATAAATATCATATATTAATTTCAATCCTTGATATTGTTTTAAATGTTTATAAATATGCCAATCAGGAGTAAATCTAGTTCAGACGTAAAACTCTTAATAAATTATTAAGGGGTTAAAAATAAAAAGCTAAAAAGAAATTAAATGAAATCTTAATAAAAATATGGAAATTAAAATAAAAATATAAAATATTAAGAGTTTAAATTAAATAATATATAAAAATATGAATAAAATTTATGTAGAAATGTAGAGGTTGAAACAAAATCAAAACATTGAAGGGCAAATAATAGTTTCTTTTTTAAAATATATTAAAATTTATGAGTCAATTTTTTAATTTTAAAAATTTTTAAGGGTCAGATAATAATTAAAAAAAATATTTAATTTTAAGAAGAAATTTTAATTTTGAAAACTTTGGAGGCCAAGACTTGATTGGTCTGATTGGTCTTCTTTCACGTCTAAGAAGTGGGGAGATCTCGAATTTGAATATTTTTATCTAATTATTTTAAAATTATTAGTAATGAAAAAGGCGGATAGCCATCTATTGCTGTGTGGTCTATCAGTTTTACTCAATCCTATAATACTTATATTGAATAAAAAATTTATAAATAATTGAGTAATTATATAAATCTATTAAGATTAAGATGAATGAATATTTAAATTTCACATTATATTCATGTTTTATAATTTTTTAAATTACAAATTAAAATTGATTTTTCTTTGAATGATAAGCCTCAATATTTTCAAAAATATATATTTTTTGATATTTAAAAAAAAATTAAATTAAATAGAAATATGCTGTTAACTACAACACAATAGTGATAATTAATTAAAATTTAAATTTAAATTTTTAAGAACCTTTCCATAATTGACAGCTAAATCTTCCCATAAAATTAATGATAACTTATCTAATTTCTATTTTTAAAAAATAAAATATTAAAGTAATTATATAATAACTTATAGAAATATTTAATGTTAAATCATAAAATAATTGTTAGATAAAAAAAATTGTGATATGGTGTTACTTTACATCCATAAATATATTTGTGATATCTCTTTTGTCATTTACATTTTTTCATTTATTCTATATGTTGATTCTATATAAATAATTATTAAAATGTTTCTTAAAAAAAAAAACATAACGTTAGTAAAAGAATATAATTATTACAAAAATTAATATTAGAATATAATTAGTATCATGTAATAAATAAATATTTAAAATCTTTTTTCACCTATTATTTTATTGCTCTTAGTAATTTTTTTTTATAATTAAATATGCTGTAGAATATTTTTTTCCTAAAATGTAAAATAATGCTAACAAATAAATTATAATTTTATAAAACTCTTTAAATATAATTTATATTACTTTTTTTTTTATCTCGTTATCAGTAATTTTGTTTTAGGGTTTAGGTATTCCAAAACGAATATTCCAACTAATATTCCAAAACGAATCTAGTGACAAATTTATGTATCAATCGCTAAAAGTCTTTTTTTTATTTATTTATTTTGCAATGTTTCTTCTCATTAAAGGCATTCAATATATGATCAGCATGGAAAAAGTAGCCTTTATGGCAAAATACTGTAAAAAAAAAAAAAAAGATTTCACCTAAAACAATATGTGGAAGCAATTATATAAAATCATTTATTTTTTTATATAATTTATTTTTTTGAGACATTTAATTTTTCAAAAAAACTTTCAGGCAAAACTGCATATTAATTAATGCTAATGAACCATGTGATTCAACAAGTTATAAAAGTTCCAAAAACTTGAAGTGAAAGACTAGAAAATTGGGTGAAGTTTCTACTCATATTAATAAGATCATTATACGATAAATTTCCTAAATGTACATTTCCTTTCCCTGATATCAATGTATAAAAGAACTATCTTCCACTTCTTCTAAAAAATAAAATAGTTTTAGATAAATGTTAAATTGATTCTTGAGGAGCATCAATTATCTTCATAGGTTCTGCTGTTTAGAGTAATAACACATATATGGGATAAATTTCAATAGCGATCCTTGAATTTTAGGGGTTGTAATATAATTATTTTTGAACTAAAAAATGTAACATAAAAGTTCTTAAATTTTAAAGTTTTGTACAATAAAATCCTTTTGACTCCTAATAATTGGTTTATATATAATACACAAATGTGGACAATTCTCAATTGTTCCTGTTTTTTAACGTAGAGTCCTTCTAATTAGCTGTTATACGTCTAGTGGTTTATTGTCTCATACTGGTATGATTCTTTTTATGGTTAATCTGTGAAAAAAATTATAGTTGATTTTGCCACTATTACGTAAAAAAAAAAGAGAGAGAATTATTTATATCACTATTATTCTGAATTGCACAAACTAACAATTAAGGATTAGAAAAATTTTATGTTATATTTTTAAATTTAAGGATGATTTTATTATAGCCCTTACAGTTTAAGGATAACCCTTGAAATTTATCCTACATATATGCCTCTACATTGCTAAATAATAGGGTTGAATATTAACAATATCAAGATATCACAGTCCTGTCAGTGTCGAGACTATTATACTATTATATAAAGCCATATGCTGCTATCCATCAAAGGTTTGATACTCTATCTCAAGTGATAAAAAGTTTTTGTTTCAATAATATTATGTTATTAACTTTAACATAAATATGATATAATTCAATTATAATTCCTGATCAATTTATTATTATTTAAAATTTTTAATTTGATTGGTTAGATTAATTTCATATTTAATTTAAAATTTATTTTATTAAGAAATATTTTTTTAATTATTTATTATTTATATTAAAAATCATTTGGAATTGCAATTAAAGTAATTATATATCTACTGTAAAGCAATTTCTTATTGAATTATAAAAGAAAAATATCATCAATAATTAGGGTTACTTTCATTTATTATCAATTATTATTTAAGACATTAAATATTTAGATTTAATTTATTTTACTATTAAAATAAAAGTACTAAAATTGTTAACTCCTTCTTTAATATATAATTTCCTTTAATTTTAATAATTTTTTTCATTTATTTTGGAGAGTTTTTCTCTTCTATTTAGATTTACATTTCCTTTTTAAAATTTTATTTGTTGATTCCTATTTGTTTGAATTCATATTTCTTTTATCCTAACTATTAACATGTATGTATACTCCATTATATGTTTTATTTAAATATTTTAACAAGACTTTATGTCTATTTTACTATAAATAAATCTATATTTAATATTTATTTCTTATAATCCTACATAACTAATGCATTATTTAATTATTAATACAAAAAAATTGATTCGGTAATTTACTTTATTGGTGTAACGGAATTCTCTTTTTATATTTTTAGTGATAAATATATATATATATATATATATATATATATATATATATATATATATATATATATATATATATATATATATATATATATATATATATATATATCCTTCATTAATTTAATGATATCTTAATTTTTTTTTTATATAATATACTACTTAAGGAAAAAAAAAAGAATATTTTAAAATTGATTCGTTAATTAACATGTATTTTTTTTTAAAAAAAAATTGCATATAAAAAAATAAATCACAAATATAAATGTTACTAAAAAAATTAGTAATATATAAATATATAAAGAAGGGTGAAATATTGAGATTTTCTAAAATACCTTTCGTTAGTTTAATTATTTACAATTATATTATTTTTTATTATCTAATTAATTTTAAAATTTATATAAATTAAAAATTTTTAATCCTATTTATATTTAAATTTATAATGTTTAGTGACGAAATATCCATCGGCAAATCCATATAAATTTCAATTTCAATTTTTTTTACATCTTTATTAATTTTTTTTCTTTAAATACTATTTTTAAAAAATAGTAATGGTTGTATTACGCTAATTTATTTAGTAATATTTCTTAAACATTTTTTTATATAAATCTTTTTTACTATAAACATTACTACTTTAGAACAATAACTCAACTCAATTCAACTAAGCTTTTATTCCAAGAATTTGGGGTTGGCTCTATGGATTCTCTTTCTCCATTCTAAACGATTTTGGGTTAAATCCTCAGAAACGTGTAATGCTTTTAGGTCATGTTGTACTACTCTCCTCCAAGTCTGTTTAGGTCTACCATTTCTTTTCTTTTTATCCTCTAACCTAATGTGCTTTACTTATCTAATTGGAGCCTCTATATTTCACATGACCAAACCACCTCAATTTCCTTTCTGTCAACTTATCCTCAATTGGCAAAACTCCTACATTTTCTCTAATACTCTTATTACTGATTTTATCTAGTCCAGTATGATGACTCATCCACCTTAACATTCTCATCTCCACAACTCTTATCTTAGACACATACGACTCCTTCAGTGCCCAACACTCACTACCATATAACGTGGCCGATCGTATAGCTATATGATAATATTTTTTTTTTTTCAACTTATTGGGATTCTTGCGATCGCATAAAACTCCCATGCCACTTCTCCCCTTTAAGCATCCGGCTTTAATCCTATGACTAACATCCTCCTCACATCCCTCATCTACTTGAAAGATTGAGCCGAGATATTTAAAGTTATTACTTTGAGGCAATACCACTCCATTCAAACTAACTCATTCCCTATTACCAGTTCGGCCTTCACCGAACTTGCAATGCATGTATTCTGTCTTCATTATATATTAGAACAATAAATAATTTTAATTGGCATATTACTTTTTCATTATATATAATATTATTATTATCATCAAAATATGTATTTTTAAAATTGCAAAATATGTATTGTTAATATTATTTTAAAATATTATAAAGTAATGTCTATGGACCTTTTTTATAATATTTATTTCGAGTTAGTAGTATATTAAATGTCTAAATAAAAATTTTCAAACATTATAATATAATATAAATGAACTTTATTATATAAAAAAGAAAATTTATAATTTTTTAATTTTTTATATTTTTAAATAAAAAAATTAAAAAGCATATTGAAAATCAATATATTATAGTAATATTATATTATGTATAAAAATTAACAAAAAATTACATATAAAAAAGTTAAACTATGAATATGTATAAAAAGTATAAACAACGTGCTTAAAAATTAATCTTTTTAAAATACCAAATCATTTTATAAAAAAATAATTTCAAATTAATTAACGAGTTTGAAATTATTTCAGTTAAATTGAACTTTTATTATTATTATTATTTAAATTTTACGTGATTGATTAATTCAAATGTATTAAATTCTAGTCGGGTTATTTAAGTTGTTGGATTGACTCCATCAATTTACAATTTATTCAAATTCAAATTCAAATAATTTAAAATTATATACGAATTGAAACAAATTATATATAAATCATTTTAAGTTGTACACATTTGAATTGAATTATCCAGTCAAATTAAAATTTTTCACATCTATAATAAATATTTGTTCCCTTTATTCTCTAAATAACTATTTTTTTTATTTAAGGTATCATTTGTGTCTATTTTATAGTTTACAGAAGACATATTATTTTGGAGTTCATAACTGTCACTCTTAACAATATCTTTTTCAATAATAAAATCTAAATTTTTTCCCTAAAAGTACAATAAAAATTACCACTGCATCCAACACTTATTAGTACCGGTGTCTTAAAAAACTACTTTGATGTTTGACAACAATTTTTCAAATTTTGTAGTATTCCTCCTAACTAAAAGACCTCAAGCTCCATCTATAAATTTGATGATTAATTTATCAATAATTATTTATTGAGTTTTTCTAATGAATATCATTAGTATATTGATCGTGAAAGATGATACATGTGCATCGGATGTAATTAATAATTTTTCTGAGCTTTGTTGAGAGAAGGGAGGCCCACCAGCTCCAACCTTTTTTGTTATACTCAAATGATTTTGCTTTTAAATTTTTATATTTTTAAGAATAAATTATTTATTTATAAATAAATATAATTAAAAGTAATATTAATTAATTAATTAAAAAGGATAATTAATTAATTAAAAAAGGATAAATAATTACTTTTAATTCATATAATTTAAGAAAATTATTATATTATTATAATTTTGAACTTGTATTATAATATTTTTTTTCATTAGTTTTATCAATAAATTATATCTATAACAAAAAAAAAATTAAATTGACTTTTATTATTATTTTTATATGATTTACAATTTTTAATTAATTGATAATTAAATTATTTTTAATTTTAATAATTTAATCTAATATGAAATATGGCTTAACTATTCAGTCAAGCCAAGTTAGAAGAAAGAAAGGAATCTTAAACAATGTTTGTTGGTTGGTGTGAATGGTAGAATGAGAAGAAGAAACCTGAGAGGTTTTTTAAATCTGTGGGATTTGTGATTTGGTCCATTTAGATGATAGAATGAATGAATGAATTTTGACATAATGCTTTGGGTCAAAACAGGATTTGCTCCAATAAAAATGCCTAGCCGCAAAATATTTACCGAATTCTTCACATTTTGTAGTGTACGCCTGAATGCTGCAGGCGCGCGCGCGCGCACACACATATATATATATATATATGTGTGTAATTCTGATTCGGTTCAGGATTTATTTAGAAAATAAAATAAAATCAAAATTTTAATATAATTTTAGTTTAATTTTTTATTATTTTAGTTCTAATTTGATATGATTTTTTATTTTTTGATTCCAATTCAATTTTCAGTTCTTAAAATAATTTTATATAATTATTTTTTTAAAAAAATCATATTTAATTAATATTTAAGTTTTTGAATTGAATTATTAATATATAACATATCATGTAATATATCTTTTATTTATTTATAAATATATTATGCTTAACTATAAAGTGCATATTTAATTTATGATTAAATATATTATATAATATAATAGTATAAGTATATTATATAATATATATTTTTTAATTATTTATTAATTATATAATATTTAATTATAAAATGCTAATATAATTATGAATTAACATATATATAGGGTGTAATATATATAGGGTGTAATAGTATATTTATAATTAAGAATTATAAAATAATTTAATGTATTTATAACTAAAATTATTAAGAAAGTATAAAAAAATAAAATAAAATATTAGATTGTGTTTAGTTCATAATTAAATATACATATAAAACTATATATAATTATATTAAAAGTATATAATACATCTAAAAAAATAAAAAAATAAATGTTTAAATCCGATTTGTTACAGTTCTGATTTGATTTTGGTTTGATTCTAGTTTGGTTCTTAGTGAAAAACTAAAACTGAATCAAAGTATCAAAATAATTTTGATTCAATACTATTCATGTCAGTTCGGTATGATACTCCCGAGAACTATGTATAGCCTTAACGCACACACATGAGTTTAGAAAATAAATACAACTCTTTAGTAGAAATATGATAATTTCATCAAAATGTATTAATTCTAATAAGCTTGCGCGTACAATCAATGTGAGATTTTAAAGGATAACTTATTCAAGATAAAAGAATTTATATACATATTTTGATGGAAAAGTGGTAACGTGGTAGTTTATATGAATTAAGCCTCTAGAGTATTTGTGAAAATTATTTTACATGAATATGAGCTTAATGAATATATGAAATTTTCTCAAATTTAATTAGCATTTATTTTAAATTATTGTATTTATTTCAAATTTAATTATTATGATTTAAAAGCTATTAGAACTTGTTTAGTTTTATATACCTTAATTAATAAATTTATAAAAAAATACTAATAATTTATATTTTAGAATTTTAATAATTTTATAAAAAAATTAAAATTATCTTTTAAAAATATATTACTCTAAAATTTTATAAATATTATTATATAAATAATTTTTATGTAAATTATTTAAATTTAAATAATAAATAATTAAATATAAAATTCAAATCCGAATACTAATATTAATATATAAAATCAATTATTATTTAAACTCATTTTATTAAAATTAGATAATATTATGTAATATATATACTGAAAATTATTCCATCTCAATATTATATCTTTGTTGAGCATATTTTAGAGAGTTGGCCGGCTGCGGCCAATTCTGAATTCCCGACTTCCCATATTTCAAAGTTGAAACCCTCTATCATGTTAAAAGGATAACGCTTCTTTATCATCATTTTGAATTTAATTATTATGGTCAATTAATATTTTGGTGATGTTTATTGAATATATAAAGTATAAACTAAGCGTTGAGTTTAGAGGTTTGCCCTTCAATTCAATTCAATTCATGAAAGGATGCACATAAGACTAACTCAAACATTAATATATAATTTATAAAAGACTTAGTTTTTGTGAACATGTAATATAGTTTTATGTAATTTATAATAATACATTATTTATATAACTTATAAATATCATATATTAATTCCAATCCTTGACAAAGTTTTAAATGTTTATAAATATATCAATTAATGATAAACCTGGTTAGCCTTTTTTCGTCTTTAATCAAGTGCAGGAAATGGAAAATATCTCGAGAGTCTTTTTATTTCTTTATTAAGATTATTTAACTTTAATAGTGAGAAAGGAAGATGACTATCTTCTACTAGGGATAATAACGGGTAGAGTACCTGTGAAAATCACTTTACACAAGTTCGAATTCGATTAATATTCTTAAAATTTAAATTTGTCGTAAACCCGATTAAAATTTATTCTCAATTACCCAAACTCATTCCAAACTTGATTATTATTATCCGGTAAATATTCAAATCTGTTTAATTTTATATGTTTTAATCAATAATCTATATAAAAATAAATTATATTTTAAAAAATTTATAATTCTATAAAATATTTCATTTTTATTTTATATAAAATAAAACATATAAAAATTTATAAATATTATTATAAAAAATATATATTTTATGTTTAATTAAATATTTATATAAATGAATTCGGATAACAGATACCCAAATGTAAAACCTAAATCCAACCCAAATCTGACATAAGTATTAAAATTCAAATCCGAACTTGTCTCAAACCCGATTATATAGTACCTAAAGTCATCCTATTAGAATATACTGTGTAGTCTATTAATTATACTTAGCTCATAGTGCTTTTATTGAATAAAAAAATATTTATAAATATTCGAGTAATTATATGAACATATTAAAATTAAGATGAATGAATATTTAAATTCATTACAATAAATCTATAATTTGTTATAATGTCTTATATATTATTCAAAATTTGAAATATATTATTAATATGAATTATCATAAAGATTTTAATGATGTATATAAACCCGTAACTTAAAGTTTTTAATAACGCTTATTTATTAACTTACAATACTATTATGTATAATATTGTATTTATTATTTTTTATTTTATATGTTACATTGATATTATTTATTATTTTGATATATATAAAAAATGACATTAAAAATATATTATTAAAATATGTTATTTTGATTTTATTTATTATTTTGATATAAGTACAAAATGATGTTAAGAAAATATTATTAAAGTCTAAATTTATTGTAGAAATTTGACATTATATTCACGTTTATAATATTTTAAATTACATATTCAAATTAATTTTATTTTGAATGATAAGCCTCAATGATTTTGAAAAATAATTTTTTTATATTTTAAAAAGTTTTGTAAATTAAATAGTAATATCATAACAATTACATAATAAATATAAAATATATATATAATTTTATAGTTTTTATAATTTGTTAAAAAATAATAAAAATAAAAAATAATTTTATAGTTCATAATTTGATTTAAATATATTATAATTCAATTTATTTTTCTCTTTTTAAATTTTATTTTAATTTTAATTACTTTAAAATATTTAATTATTATTATTATTTTCATTGAATAGTCTTGAAACAATTTTATAGGAAAATGTAATTCATTGTTTTACCTACAATATTGTAATCATTTCACTTTGTAACAGTTTAAAATACGTTAAAAAAGTAAATTTTACTAATTTTAAAAATTATTTAATAACATAAATTATTTAATTTTTATTACAACAATACAAATGAAGAGTATATTAAGAAAAATTAAATAAAACATATTAACTACATCTTCTCAATTTATGTGAAAAATAAGTTTATTGTTATTAGACGAAAGATTTAATTTTTTTAAAATTTAACTATTTAACCATTAAGTTTGAGAAATTAAAAAATAAATCATTTAATGATTAAATCACTTTTCTAGCTTTAACTTATAAATTATTTAATGATCAAATCACTTTTCTAGCTTTAACTTTTAATGATAAGAATTTAATATTGGTGGGATTTGATTATAATTAATTATTTTGTTCATAATAATTAAATAAAAAAAACATTGAATTGCTTAATCATATACAATTATACATACACGTGACATGTTCCCTCATCAAATCATGTTCACTCAATCGTAATATGTTCCCATATCAAATCAATTATTAAATCGGACGGTCCACAGCTTGTCCCTCAATGTCCGCAGGTGACACACCATATGCAGTTGTGGTGGGGGGGCTTTCCTGCAAAGTCCTTTGCGATTTTTATTTTGTTGGTGTCTCTTGCGATGATATTGATGCAGTCCACTGTTTTCTACTGTCCGATCAAAAAACACAAGTCTCATTCTCAAACGTCGATCAACTCTTATCTCCTTGATTCAGCTATTGGTAAGCCTAATTAAGGGCGTAACCAGTAGATGTAGAAAAGTTAAAGGCCCCTTCCTGTTTTGTTACTCTAAAAACCTTCTCCTCTCTCTCTCTCTGGGTCTCTCTCTATAGTTGTCTACAAAATCAGGTAAGTTTTTTCTCTTTTACATTTGAATAATTTTTTTTTTAATTGCTTTATCACATTTACTTTTGCTTTTATTTCCTGAAAAAACCCTATTTGAAGAACCTATAAATGGGCTCTTCGATGAGATTTTGGTTTGGTTATTGTAAATATTGTATTGGAAAAGGCTTCACAGAGAACAAAGCGAGGGTTTTGTGAAGTGAGAGAAAAGACGGAAATGAAGCTTTTTAGAAAGAGAAAGCCAAAAATTCAGTCACTGAAGAGAGAATTTAGCTGTCTCTGCTAGGGTTTCATTTGATTTTAGTGTATTAATTTATCAAGGTAAACTCTATGCCACGCTTTCAATTACTTTTTTTTTTTTCCCTGGATTTCCATTGTTGGGATTTTGAGCTATTAATTACATATTTTTCTGCATTAATTGTGATAATTAAGTTCTCAAATCTCATTTAATTGACACCATAATGTAAAGCCACAAACCTAGGGTTTTCTCCGGTTTTCTGCTTATGTTTTTTGAGTTATAGGGTTCAATCGTCTCTGCTCAACGTAATTGCTATTATTTTTTTGTAGAGTTGTTTTTTTCTCTGTTTTAAGCTGACTGGTCTTGCAATTTTTTTGTGATTATGCATTTTTAGTTCACTTTATGTTTTTTTGATTCAATTTAGTCTTTCTCGTTTTGATTTTATTTTTATTTTCCCTAATCACGGCTACTTTTAAGACTGAAACGATATTTAATTGGTGAAACTATCAATAAGTTTATTATTGCTACTCTATAAAATTGAGATTCATTTGTCCCGTAATTATAATAGTAAACCATTAGCCTTGGATTCTACCATTTTCTTCACTCCTGCAAGCTGTATCTTTCATTATTTTGTTCATTGGATATTCTATCAGGTGTACAACTAATGTTACCAGGCGTGATTAGCTTGTTTTTTTTTTTATTTTTTTTTTATTTTTTTAATGATTTTTGACCTATTGAATATGTTTGTCAAGTTCTGAAATCCAATCAAATCTTCCCCACCTTTACCTTCACAAAATCTATTTCTTTTCTTCCTTAACATTTCTCCCACCACAACCTAAAATTGAAACACAACCATAGTAATTTCCCCAAATATCAAGACAAATCCCTAATAATCTGCCTCTAATCCTTCATTATTATTATTATTATTATTATTATGAATATTTTATTTTACAATTTTCTTACTTTTTATAAGTGGTGAGCATTTTCTAATAGGTATCAAAACATTTAATTAGAGTTTGAAAATGAATTAAGATTTTTATCCCATTTTATTTTTCCGCAAATTTTATAAAAATTTCGACAGAGTGCCGTCTGTATTTTGAGAAAACAATTCTTCAAATACCTGTAAAAAGCACTTCCAAATATTTATCTTAACAACTTCATCATTTCAACATCCATAAAAAATACTACTAAGTAATTTCATCAAATTAAACCAAAATACTTCCATTCATATTTCATTAAAGATAAAGCAATTTATATACATCATTACAAAAATTTACATTAAGAAAAATCCAAACTAAAATTTATTACAAGCTTTATACAACTCTATACAATTGCTCATGACCATTTCCTACATTTACATACATTACATACATCAAAATAATTTTTACAATCAGGGTATAAAATATACCCGATAAGCTTCAGGGTAGGTAGCTCCTCAATCCTCAACAGCTCACTCTACTGCTCCTCTAGTCTCTATATCTGCGACAGCAATAACAGCCATCGCTGAGTACTAGGACTCAGTGGTGCATAACATACTAAAATAATCTTTATGTAGAATTTAAATCATAATTATTCAAAAATTAAACTGAACATGAAATATAAATTCAAAACATGATTTATAAGATTTTAATCCAAACAATTTCATTGCAAAAGTCTCAAAACAAATTTTATAAAAATACACAGTTATATCATGCCATTCGAAACAAATATCATCTCAATAGCCAGAGGCTAAGGAGAAGTCACAACACAATGCTAGCTAGCTCAAATATATGAGAACACATTTTTTTTCTTCTTCTACTAGCACACACCTCAACACTTCAGCCAGAGAAGAAATCAAAATTCGAAACTGATTTTCCCCACTAGTCATGCTAGTGATGTATTCAAATATGTAGTCATAACACTGTGGTTTCAAAACTATCTTAACAATTTACTAAATATTTATTGTTATTTCAAACACAACAAATAAATCTTTCAACAATTTAAATCAAAAGCATAGTAAACATTTCAAGACAATAGTGTCACAATTCAATATTTCAATTCATTCAAAACAGTGTATAGAAGAAAATTTACAAAAATTCTATGTTGTGCACAAACCTTATACGAGTCGCCTTTTGGCCTTGACTCGATCCCTCGAGTTCTTTTCCGGTATTCTTTTCCACTGAAACACACAGTTTCACAGTGTTTTAGTATCACAACTTATCATAATTCCAAAAATAAATTTAAATCTACTCATATCTAGCTTTAATATGCTAAACTTGACATTTTTTAAAATTTGTATTTCGGGTTTACTATTCACTATACTATTCAAGTCAATTTGTTGACTTTTTAATGCTTAGTAGGTATGGAAATTCTAATTTCACTCACCTACCACATTTTGGTTACTTAATTTGTTGGTTTTGGTTGTTTTCACAAAACTTAAGTCTTTTAGGCAAAATTTCAAATTATCAGTTTTGGTGTCCAATGTTGCACTGTTCTATTGGTCATGTTGCTGTTGGAATTTGGCTAAGTTTTCTTCATATAAATTGTTCCTTATTGTCTTAACTTTATTTTCCTTTTTGAATCACTCCAATTGGAGTTTTGTAGCTCAAGTTATAGCCATTTGAGTCATGGCTGCCGGATTGGCCTAACCCAGATTTTCTGGGCACCAAAACTGGTTCTGGTAGTTTTAGGTCACCAAATTTGGGTAACTAAATGACTTGGTTAATGGCATAATTTGGATTTGTGTTCTTCATGAAAGTTTTAGGTCTATATCTCAGCTTTCTATTGGTAAAATTTCAGGTCATTTAGACCTGCCTAGCCCAAGTTATGGCTAAATGAACAGTCATTTAGTCATTTTTGTACAGGTCATATTGCCTAAGTCCGGATTTGGTCAATTTGTTCACTAGGTTTTAGTCACTTTTTGGGCATGATTCCTAGATGAAAAATGTGTCATTTTGTGTCTATTTTCATTCCCAATTGGCCTCACACCAATTGGGCTTGTAAATTTTCAGTTTTGGTCACTGAAGGGGACCTTGGTCATGCTGCC
The DNA here is from genome assembly GCF_030052815.1 of Hevea brasiliensis. Classification (NCBI taxonomy): domain Eukaryota; kingdom Viridiplantae; phylum Streptophyta; class Magnoliopsida; order Malpighiales; family Euphorbiaceae; genus Hevea; species Hevea brasiliensis. The sequence goes on from NC_079506.1 coordinate 23,582,853, forward strand.
TGCATACTGCTCCCATTCAATCCGAATCTCCACTCACTTCCAACACTTCCAACATACACCAATTGGTCACAAATGACCAATTCTCACCTCAAACAAAGTCAAACACACCATTTAACACATTCTCACATTTTTCCTCCTAAAACCCTAGGTGCCAAACCCTAATTACCCTAATTGTTACATTTCACTAAATCTAAGCATACCAACATCATTCCTCAACTCCATTAAGCTTTCATACATATTGAATTCAATCAAAACACAAGCATATCCATAGCAAACCCTAGCTGGCCAAATTTACTTCTAGTCCTCCAACAATTATTTTCATTTCATTTTAAGCATAATTCTAAGTTAGTTAAGCTACAAACACAATAATTAAACAAAAAAAATGTCAAGTTTACTTACTAACCTTATGCAGAATTTCTTTCTCTTGCAATCCCTTCCTTTCTTTGTTCTTTCTTCTTCAAGCTTCTCTTCTAGTTGGGATAGCAAGTTTTCTTTAGGTTTAGTATTAAACTTATGGGCAAAACTAAGTTTTTCAAGCTCAACAATGAGCTTCAATGAAGTTTAGTGAGGGAGAGGGTGAGAGAGATGGGAGGCTTGGGAGAAGATGAAGTCCTTTTTTTTTCTTTCTTTTCTTTTGTGCTTTTAGTCTTATGGAAGACAATAAAATTAAATTAATTAAATTTATTATTTATTTATTTATTGCATCATGCATGATGTCATGCATGATGTCATCACCTTTCACTTTTCCTTTTTTTTTTTCTATTTATTTTTCCATTAGTTCTTTAATTTAATTCCCGATTCTGAAATTTTCTTTTCTCCGATTTTATTTGACAGTTAGGTCAAGAGTCAGCTCTCGGGGTCAACTGACCAAATTGCCCCTCGCCGGTTCGATCCGGTTTGCAAATAATTCAATATTTCTTTCGGATCCCTGACCTAATTATTTGACCTGCTTAACAATTCTTTTTTGTGATTTTCTCTTTTCAACTATGTTCACAATGGTCCTAAGGACTGCGGCGTCACATTTTACGATTTGAAATTCGAGTTTAAATCGACCTCGTAGTCCTTCCCGAAAAGGTCACCCATTGTTGTGACTCTCGGCTCATTTAATTTCTTGTGTTCTGTTTTTCTTATTTATACTTAACTAATTGAAAATTAATAATTATTTGTGTTCAGGGCTTATTTAGTTGTCTTAAGCGTGGTTCTAATCCCCTTAATTATCTGGACCGACACCAATCACCGGAATAGTGAAATATACCAAGCTATGCAAATAAGGGTGTTACAGAGATGATGAATCTGTGCCTATCTGCCAGCGGCAACATTGGAGCCAATCAAGGTATTATTGATGATATGATTATATGCATAACTATTATTGATGAGCAGCCCTATTGCAATAGTGGCTTTACTGCTCCTATTGATATTAGTAGCTTTATTTAAAGTGATTGGGGCTGTTTGAATTGTGTTGTAGTTTAGGTGGTACAAGGTGGAAGTATTAAAAATGTTTTTCTTTTTTTTTTTTTCTCCATTTCAGGAATGTAAAATTAGCCTAATATAGAGGTTTTTGTACGTTCTGAAATAGTCGAAATGCTGCCTAAATTTCGTTAGATAAATATTTATATATGTATATGATATAACATATATATTAACATTACGTAAAAAAAATTGAAGTAAATCTAATTTCATTTAGCCATAGATTACCATTCGGTGATATGCTCACTAGAGGGTGAGCTTTTATTGAATTGTCCTGAAGGACAGTTTGGAAATGTAATGTCTATATTCAATATCTGCAAATGGATGCTTCTTTTCTTATGCATAAGTAGAAATTTAGTATGAAGGGCTCTAGTTACAGTGCAAATGATCCTGAGTGGATTGCTAAATCCCGTATCGTTGCTTAAAATCGGCGTAGCGAGACTGATGGTCTAGGCACTGGTTTGAGCAATCATACTAGTGGTTCCAGATCTACTGTAGAACACAGTCTGAAAATGGTATTACATTCCACTTTTTAACTCTTTAATTAACTATTATTACATATTTTATGAGATTAACAATAGATTTATTATTTTAAATTTATATAAATTTTAGGTAAAAGAAGTGCACCGTGATTCTAATTCATGGGAGGTGTTTAAAAAGTTACATAAAAAAAAAAGGATGGAACCTTTGTTGATGCTAGGTCTTAGAGCATTAATGTAAGTAAGTTTTATATTTCTTTTATTTTCATTTGGATTATTATACATATGTTATATAGTTATTGTTATTAAATTTCATTTCATTTTTACTGTTATTTGTATCTTATGAATATTTTAGAAGTGCTTGGGTTTGTGAGTAAATCATGTAGTTTTTGGTAATATAAGCAGAATATTGGAAGTGTTATTTTAATTACAGAAATATTATTTTACCTTCATGGCAAGTATGAAATGTTTTGGTACAAATGATACTCTACTAAAATTTTGATAATTATTAAGATTTTAAATTATTGTATATATTTAATTTTCACATTTATTGTTATATGTATTAATATTTATATTTCATTTTCAAAGTTTACGTAACAGTGATATGATTCAATGTAATATTGTTGATTGACTGTTATAAATTGAGCTATATTGTTAATGTTTTAGAAGTGCTTGTGTTTGTGTATAAATGTTGTAGTAGTGAATGGTATAAGGAGGATATTGGAAGTGTTATTTTATATGCAGGAATATTATTTTGCCTTCATTAGCAGGTATAATATGTCCTGTTACAGACAGTATTCTGTCAAAATTTTCTTAATTATTAAGTTTGTATACTGAAATTTTTAAATTTTATTTTCCTAGTATCATTATTACTTGTAATTAATTATTAGCTCTAATAATTATATACAAGATCAAATGGAGGCTATGGTGGCTGCTGTTACTACTGATGCTACTTCGAACTCATAGGATGACGATTCACAGGAGATCTCAATCAATGTGAATTGCCTATACTTTGATATTGTGGGTGGAGAAAAGAAGCGGTGCGTGTACGGTTTGGGCTCTCATGCTTCAACTTTGTACTTAGACTCATTCAGTAGCTCTGCCACTTTAAGCAGGATAACTATGGTGACAGACCATGTTGCTGATAAGCGCATTAGAGTGCTTGAGGAGGAGATCGTGCTAATGAGAGAAAATCAAGAGTGAATTCTCCAACAACGCATTGAGGATGAGGTATCGTGTCTCAGGCAACAGAGTGAAGAGCAGTTTCCCTCAATGTAAAAGGAGATGAGGCATATGATGAGGCAAATGGCATCATCATGCTCTTCAAGTGATTCTGTTGATTTCCATGATCAAAGCACACCGAATCTGTAGCTTGATATTGTTTATATACATTTACTAATTGAACTTATTACTCATATGGTTAACTTTATATTTTTATATAATATATGGTATTTTTATTTACTAATTATTGTAAATTTTATTATTATATTTGTTTAAGCTTATTACTAATTATATAAATATAATAATTCTTAATTCATTATTATTTGTTTATTATTAAAAAAATATATCTAAAAAAATTAAAAAAAAATTAATTTTGTGACTAAATATAATCCGTCACAGATATGTGACAGACTAATCCATCATAAATTTGTGACGAAAAGCTTTCCATAACAAAAAAATTAGTCAAAAAATTTGTGACGAATGATGTTTTGTGACGGTTTTTGCTGTCACTAATCCGTCCTAATTTTGTGACGGATTCGTGCTTTGACCGGCCATCATTTTGTGACGAACTAATGAATTCTGTTACAAATTTTGACAGACGTTCCGTCAACATTCTGTAGCAAATTTGTGACGGATTTTTTTATGTCACTAAAAATTTGTGACAAGTAAAATTTTGACGTCAATTTTTCGGTCACAAATTCGTCACAAAATTAAATTTATGACGGATTTTTCCATCACAAATTTGATTTTTTCTTGTAGTGTTTAATTTTACGAGTTTTTTAATAAAAATTATTAAATTTTAAATTTTTTTTATAAAATTTATTATATTTTAATTTAATTTTATAAAAGTCACTATAATTGAAAATTAAATGCTTTCAGATTAATCAATTGACCTATCAACTATTTACAAATAAAATTACTTTATTTTATTAGTTTAAAAGAAAAAGAGAATATGATGCATAAAATGCATCGAGAATTTCCCTCGCCATCAAACTCCTCTTCTTTCTCTATTTTTTATCTACCAACAACCATTAATTAAGTAATTTTATTTGTAAAATAATTAATAAGTCAGCATATTAACGTAATAGTCTTTAAATTCTAATTACAGTGACTTTTATTAAATCAAATTAAAGTTCATTGAGTTTTATGAAAAAAAAAATTAAAGTTTCATAACTTTTATGAAAATACTCATAATATTAAGTCACTGTATGTGATAATTACTCTAAATACCTTTACTCATTATCACAAATTCTATCATCAAATTAAGAAATACTTGGTACTTCAATCGGGCCTCATTTTAATGAATGTTTAGAGTAAATTGCTTCTTAATCGTCCATTCTACGTACTATTATTAAAATTTTATCTCTTTATTTTAGAATGCATTAAAAAATTTCTAATATTTGATTCTGTTAAATATTTCAATCATTAATTTGTCTATTTTAATCCTTTAACAATTAATGTTTTAGGAAAAATTCACAATACCCTTATTGAAACTATAATTTTAGAGATGTTTTAATATATATATATTTTAAATAAAGGATGAAAGTATTTATAATGACAAAATTCATGAATTAAATAGTAAATTTATTTGAAATTTTCTCTCCCCTTTTCACTTGTTTTCGTGAAGAAATATGTTAGACATACATAGAAAATAAATCAAACTGCGAAATTTGGCGTGCAATTGATTTAGGGGGCGTGTGGTTCTGATTTGATCTGAGGTCTGCTTAGGAATCGAAATTGAATCAAAATTTTGATACAATTTTTGTTTGATTTTTCATGATTTTGGTTCAAATTCAGTATGGTTCTTAGTTCTTCAATTCCGCTCTGATATGGTTTTGATTCAATTCTCAATTCCTGAAATAATGTAATTATTTCCTTGAAAAAAATCATGTTTGAATTACTAAATTTTGAATGGAGTTATTAACATATAATATATCTCTTAGCTATTTCTAAATTATATAATCTCCACCTATAAGTACATATATAATATAATAATGTAAGTATATCATATAATATTAACTATAAATATAATTATGAATTACTATATAAATAGAGAGAATATAAAAGTACATTTATAATTAAGAATTATAAAGTAATTTAATATATTTATAACTAAAATTATTAAGAAAATATAAAAAATAAAATATAATATTAAATTATATTTAATTCATAATTAAATATACTTATATAAATATATATAATTATATTAAAAGCATATAATATATTTAAAAAAAAAAAAAGAAAAATACATGTATAAATTCAATTTTCGGTTCAGTACAGTTCTCGTTTATTTCTTAATGAAAAATCAAAACCGAACTAAAGTATCAAAATAACTTTAATTTGATACAATTCTTGTCGATTCAATACGATTTTTTAATTCAATTCGATACCTTGAAAACGTACACAGTCCTACAATTGATGTTGTTGATTCCTTCTCGATTATTCATATGTTTAAGCAAAGCAACACTATCTAACCAAAACTTGCCCTTGGAAAATATGGCATGTAGTTGATAGTCCCTCAATCTGTAGCACAGTCTCAATTGAATGACATGTTTAAATTATTACAAGGTATTTTATCATGATTTAATTGATTTAATTGCTTCTTTAATTATTATGTAAAAATTTTAAACAACATAAAAGTGAATGGAATAAATATTGTGTTTAATAAAAATAGGAGTAAAATAAGAAAAAATTAATTAATACCACTTAATATTCTCAAAGACGACATATAATTATAGATAAAATAAGTTTTAAATGATAAATAAATGTGGATGAAAAGAGTAATAAAAACTATTTTTTTTTAATTACAAACATAAGAGGAGAGAAGTCGATCTTGAATTTCCAAGGTTCATACATTAAGCTACGGTCACCATTGCAAAGATAATGTATTTATTATTATTATTTTTTATAAGAGATTATGAGAATAAAGACTTGAATCTAGCTTTCTAAGGTAAATAATATGTCTTTATTCTTTGGATAAGTTAGATAAAAATGTATTTAATTTAATTGATTATGTTGTGAATTTACAAGTAATTTGGTATTTGGTATTTGGGTTTTGCTTTATATTATATCTTAATCTTTGAATTTTAAAAAATTAATTATTTAGTCCCTAGGTTTTACACTCCAGTATACTTTAGTTCATGAATTTTTAAAAATTAATTATTTAGTCTCTGGATTTTATATTATATTACATTTTAGTTCTTTTAATTTTAATATATAGAATAATTTAGTCCTGTCAATGGATAAAATTATTGTAAACATTAAAATTATAGGACTAAATTGCTGTATATATTAAAATTAAAAGGTTAAATAATTCATTTATCAAAATTAAAGTACTAAAGTGTAATACAATTTAAAAAAAGTCAGAAATTAAATGATTATTTCCAAAATTCAAAAACTAAAATATAATATAAAAAAAAAATCAAAGATCAATTTGTAAATTTCCCTTAATTTTATTATGGTTATAAAATGACTCGTAAAGTCCATATGATGATAACATAAAATGGAAGACTTCTTTTTTAAAGGGAAAAATGGAAAACTTAGTCATATCATGTGGTGGATGTTGATTTAATTATTGATATTACAATAACCAAAATAATAATAAAGACCGAATAATGGGTAACCGAGTAACGGATTAAATATCTGGACACTCGTCAAACTATATCAGCGATACTCGGACTATATTAATAAGGATAAAGATCCTGAGATATTTGTCATAGTTAGAATCATACTCGTTAAAAGACTCAACAAGCAAAGTAGACTCTTAATTCTACTCACGTACAGAACTCCTAATTCTATTAGAAGATTTTCTAAAAGATCTATACAAGACTCATCAGGCATGCGTAATGCCTAGTTTTCGATTCATCCTATTTTTCAGTTTTCATCGCTAATTTAAGCATCAGAACGATGGTTATTTAACTTACCCATTGCTATTTTTCCTTGCAGATTCAACCCAATATCCATTAACCGCAAGAAAGGAAAATAGTATCAATTATAAAATAGGTAATTGATTAGAGCTATATGTTACCCAATGGTGATTGTTCATGTCCAACAAGAACAAAAGCAATCAACTGTATCTACAATTAATTGGAATTGATTAAACTTGAGGCATATACAATTTGCTTGGCACCTTTTTTTCTACAAAATGTTAGTCCAAAAGCCCCTTTGAAAATTGTCCTAATGCCTTTAATTACTCATTACCACAAAGTCTCTCATCAAGTAATTAAGAAAGACTTTGGTACCCAATCATGTCTCTATCTTAATTAATTTTTAAGATAAATTACTACTTTCGTTCGCTATTATTTGTTACTTATTAAAAATTATTTTATCTATCACTTTGGAAAAATTAGGGTATTTTAATTTTTTTTAATTTTACCATTATTTCTACTAATTAAATATATAATTATTTTTACAATTTTATATAAGACTATGATTTGTCTTATCACTTTCCTTTATTAATTAGATTAGATAAAAGGTAATTTAGTTAAATTATTAAAAATTTTATTAAATTTAAATGATTTAATTATTTTCTTAATTACAATGCAAAAACATTAAACGACATATAAAATAGATAAATTTAGTACTTTTTAATTGTTATATTTTATTATGATTGATATTTTTACTTCTTTATTTTGAAAATTAAATTAAAAAGTCCTTCAAAAATCTACTTATTTTTAGTCCTTTAATCGTTAATACTTCAAGAAAATATTAAATTATCTTTACTGAAAGTAGCAATTTTAGAAATTATCTTTTTAAATATTTTTTAAATAAAGAAATGAAAATATTAATAATATAAAATTCAAGAATAAAATAATAATTTATTTAATACTTTGTCTCTTATTTGACATTTTCTTATTATTATTATTATTCCTTTTAGTGTTTTATAGCTAATGGCAAAGGACAAGGAAAAGAGGAGAAGTACACCTTCATCTTCATATCACACAATCATGTTTCATAAAAATAGAGATAATCAAAATTTTCTTAATTAGCTTCGACTAACGCTCGATCTTACACATTTAAGACGATTTTAATATTATTAAATTAAAATTTATTATTATAAAAATAATTTGTTAAAATAAAAATTCTTATACTTTTGAAAACGATTTTAATATTATTAATTAAAATTTATTATTATAAAAATAACTTGCTAAGATAAAAATTCCACATATAATTTAAATTTTTTTAATTTTTAATTATATCTATTTATTTATAAAAATATTTTTATTAGAAATTATAAAAATAATATCTTAATTAAAAAAAGTTAATTGAGTCACATTGAAAGGCTTGAATGTGAACCTTTTAAGCCTTCATTTAAAAATTTAAGAGACAAACTTTATTCCAATAAAATAAAATAGTAAAACAGTTAAGAAATGTTCTTTCACTTTAAATAAATTTTGCGAGACCACCAAATCACCAGCTTCCCTTGTGACTCGTCGCATTTGGTTTATGTGCTAAATCTCAGGTCCAAGGTTCGAATCTGGTGGGGAGAGAGAGATTAAGGAGAGAAATATGAGGTATTCTAAAATACCTTTTTTTTTCTTTTCTTTTTTTTTAATTATTTAAAATATTTTTTAAAGCATTAGATTATAAACATTTAATTTAAATTAAAAATTATATATATATAGACACACACACGCTACTAGATTTATGTTATTGTTAGATCATGTCATATATATTAATTCTATGTGGAATTTAATCAATGTGATGAGATTTAACTTTTTTTATTTTATCTTATGTGCGCTATTTTTTTACGTATTTTTTACGTATGAGTTGAAAGTAATATTTAGGTAAAATTGTCCTAATAATAATGCCTCCAAGATTTAAATTTTTAATTTTACATGTAAATTTTGTTTAAAGATTAGCTCAACACTATTAATTCAACCGCTTGTTTGAGATTTAACTTTTTAATCTAATATTAAAAAATGGTATTCAAAGAAAAGTAAATGGTATTCCTGAATAATAGGTAGTTTATTCCTCAGAAAATAATAATTACATATATTTATAAAGGGATATTTGATTCATCTTTTGAGTATAGTTAATAACTAATAGATACCTAAACAAATAAATGGACTGAAATATTTATTAACTTTAGAAAAATAGACCTGATAGATAACTGATGTGATATTTATTAGCTACAGTTTGTATCAGCTCTATTTTTAGAGCTATTTCTCATCAGCTGATAGTTGATTTGATTTTAATTTTTATTTAGACTATGTTATCCTTTTTCATATGTAACACCCCTAATTTTTAAATATATTATTTTTGGGCAAATATTGATGTTTTAATTTTATTTAAATTTTAGGAAATTATTTGAAATTTTTCGGATTTTTAAAATCGGGTTTGATTTCCCGGAAATATAAAACTTTGATGATTTTTAAAAATTAATTTAAAGACCACGTGGCAAAAACTAAAAATATATTTGGAGTCTATGAATTTTTCTGAGTTAATTTTCTGAAATTTTTTTCAGAATTTTTGGACCTCGTTTTCAGTCCCAAGGCAAAGTAAAAATTCAAAAATTTATATTTCGAATCGAACCGGACCGGATCGGACCGGTCGAATCGGACCGGCCCCTTCTTCTTCTTCTCTTTTTTCTTCCACGCGTCCCGACCTTCCTCTCCTTCTCTCCCATTTTCTCTCTCCTCCCTCCTCCACTTGCTGCCCTGCCGCCTCCTCTGCCACCCCATCCCGCAGGCGCCCGTCTCCAGCCGCCCCAGCTCACCGGCCGCCGCCCAGAACGCCGGAAAAAGGCGCTCGAAGCGAAGCGACGCGCAAGCGCGCTGCTTCGTCTTCCCGGCCGAAATCCAGCCGATCTGGCCACCAATCGGATCGGGTCTTGTGTCTAAATCCATCTACTCGTCGAGAGCTTTCCATAGACACCAAGAACACCAAAATCCATCAAGCGGTTTGCCCAATTTTTGCTCGGGAAGTTTTAGCCCATTTTGATTTTTGGGCTAGATTTCTCTCAAACCGTGAACCCCACTAGAAAACCGAGAGTATCAGAGCGCTTCACTCGTCGAGAGCTTCGCGGCAATATAAATTTCAAAATTTTCCGACACCGTTTTTCGGTGGGTCTCACGGAACTTCGCAGTATTTTTCCGAGCATTAAATGAGCTTAGAAAATTCTGAAAAATTTATGTACTAACCCCCGTGTTGTGGGCTTCGTGTAGATATCTTCAATTCGTGGAAATTCGACAGTTGTCCGGATCTGTGAATTTCCGGCTAGACAAACTGGTTACCGAAAAAGTCTCCGGATTAAATCGAGATTTTGGCTACCCCACCATTGTCACATGTCCTGAGCTCGTCCCCGAAGTCGGAATCGGCATAGGTAAACCCAAACCTTACTTTTTCGCAATTTTCTAGTGCTTAAATGAGATTAAAAATCCGTAAAATATTCGTGGTAGCTCAGAAAATTATGATTCTTTTTGCAATAGCCTAGTAATATTGTTAAGGACCGCGGGGCAAAGTTTTAGAATTTTTAGAGCTTATTTGGGCAATTTTTGCAAAATGATCAAATATAAGGACTAAACTGTAAATTTACATATTGTGATTGATGACTGTTTGGATGGGCCCAGGAGGGGCTTTGTGATGTGATTGAGTTGTGGATACATGGATTGTGAATATAGAAGTGCGTTTTGAGCCCTTTTGCAGGTTGGGTAGGTCCTAGGTATAGGGGAGACTCTGCTGGATTTTCGGCACGACTTAGGGCGTATTTGGTCTTTTCTTGATTTGTATTGAGTCAATTGTATTAAATAATTATAATGTAATTGTCAGGTGAGCCGGAACAGCCTTCTTCCTCCGCCCAGCCGCCACAGTGATTGCTGTCAAGTTTGTGAGTAAAATATTAATTTTAATTGTAATATCGATATTATTATATGTTCAAGCATGCTCATGCATCACTTATATGCATATATCTATGTAGTTAAACTCTAGGCACGATTTATGTTGCATTCATAATTGTTAAAGTGCCATGGATGTTGTTGTGGTAATTTAGAGCACTGTGCGTGCGTTAGCGTGCGTGTGATGTGGTGTGGACTATGGATAGGACGGGTGGACACGGCTTGAGATCTTCGCTGGGACCCAGTCCTTCGGAGGTAGTCACGGCTTAAGTTCTTCGCTGGGACCCCGATTTGGTATATTAAGCGAAAGTCCGGCTTGAGTTCTTCGCTGGCACAGGTTGGATTTAAGAGAGCTGTATAGGGGATCAGCTCCCATATATTATGATTGATATTACTGGGTGTCTGAGTGCTCCAAATTACTTTTTTGCTGTTATGATGTGAATTTATTGCTGATGTTGCATTTCACTCTACAGGGTGCATTAGTTTTAGATAGTTATAGAGATTATGGTTAAAATTGATATTTTACTCTCTGAATCGAACGCTCACTCCTGTTCAATATTTTTCCAGGCCACAGGAGGATATTTTTGAGGTTAACCTGCTTTTCTCCCTCGCAGGTCATCTATTTATGTTTGTGTAATTCTATAAACTTCTAGAATTTCCGCATGTATCAGAAATATTTATTTGATTGGGTCTGTAATATTATTATCATGTTGGACCTGTAGACGCATAACTTTATGCATGTTTGATGGGCTGGATGAGGGAGTTGAGCTCCCATTTATTTTATGATGATATGAGTATGTGGAGGGTGAGCTGAGCTCCCAAGTTGATTATTTATTGTGTTTACAGGTCAAGTGAGTCAAAAACTCCCCGTTGAAAGGCTCATTTTATGGCCGGACTCTGTCCGGTTGATTTCTTGAAATTGGGCCCAAATGGGCCTTAGAGTTGGATTAATTAATAAATAGACTTACTACGGGCCTCGGGGGCTTTAGGCTGGCCCAGGTCCTAGTGTCGGTCTGGCCTATGGGTTGGGTCGTGACATCATATAATTTAAAAATTAATATTATTCATAATATTTACTCTATCTTTTTTTCATTTACAATCTTAAGACTTTAATCAACGCATTGTAATTTTATTAAATTATTTTTTTATTAATAATATAAAATATAAATATTTATTTATTATAAAACAATAATTTTTTTAAACTTAAAATTATAAAATTTTTTTCTTTATCAACAATAATAATTACTTTATTATTTTATAATTACATTTTTAAATTATTTAATTATTTTTAAAGAACTTAATTATTTTCTTATTTCAATAATAAAATAAAAAATATGATATAATAAATTAATAATTATATTTTTATTTTAATAATATAATAAATAATATAATATATTAAATTAATAATTATCTATTCATTTTAATAATAATATAATGTAATATAATAAATTTATAATTTTATATTTATTTTAATAATAAAATAAATTAAATGATATATACCCTTATTAATTATTTATATATTAACAATAATAGCTAAATATAACTTTATTAAACACTTAACATAAAGCAATAATCACCATCTATCAGTTATTAGTTAACAGCTACACTTAATAGCTAAATTAAACAGGCCCTAAAAATATATAAGTAGCATGATCGAATTTATCAATGTGTTTTTTCTCAAACTCTAAATAAAACAGTTTAATAATAAACTTTTCATGGCTAATCTAAAAATTCTCATTGCTAATTCATTATTAGCAATAGAAAATTTTTGTTGTTATATTGCTCATTAGAAGAGTAAATTAATTATTTAATATATTTTTAAAATTTGAAATATTTATTTAATCTTTTTAAAAATTTAAAGATTAGTTTGAATCCATAAGCACTTATATGATTTGGTTCATATTTAAAGGGTTAAAATAGACTTTTTATTGTTATTTTATTTTTAATAACTGTTTTGATCCACTATTCAACTTTTAATGGCTTGCTATTTCCCATCCTTTTACATGGAATCACCGTGGAATTTTATGCATCTTAAAACAAAAGAGAAGTATAAAATTAACTACTTTAATGCGAACATGAAACATTCCCATGAACAAGTCTTCTATTCTTTCAAATAAATTAACAAGTTTTAATTTAATAATATTAAGGCCATTTTTTAAATTATGAGGTATCGAATTTAAATTTTAGTTAAAATTAAATATCAAAAAAAGTAATTGTTAATACATTAAAAATAAAAAAAAAATAAAAATGACAACGGAGAAACAAAAGTGAAATTAGTGATCGATCCATAGACTAATGATCAACGAAAATACTATTCCTGGTGGTTTTGATGAGAAGTTGCCAGAGTTTCATCCATTTGCATGCATCGCATGGGTGGCCGAGAGGTAAACAAATCCTTTTCTATGCCTGGAGATACCCATTGTATTCCAGATAACAAATCACTTTCTCAGCCATTGCAGAAGGGGAAGCATAGATTCCATTGTCGCATTTCAGTGTTATCTGCAAAAGCAACAATTAATTGACCAACTTTGTAAAATACAATAGTTATTTTAACCAATAATTTCAATTAAGATTTTTTTTTATTTATAAAATTGATAATTAATCGAATTAAATTAAAGTGCGTACAAATTTATGTATTAAAATAATAATAATAATTATATTCAATCCTATTTAGTAAATTCTATATGAATTATGCATCGTGAGATATTCTTTAGTCAATAAAAAATTAGTTGATTAGTAAGAATTTTCTAGCGTAAAAACTAGACCAATTTGACTAACAATATAATCCCGGAACTGGGTGGAAAACCAATATTCAACCATGATACCGGTTTAACCCATGAATGAAGACAGTCATAAACATGATCCCTGAATATTAATTTAAATTAAAACCAGGGATTTATTTTTTGCACCTCACAATTTGCAGGGGGCTCATAAGGATCATCAATGCCAGTAAAGCCTGTAAAATAAGGAGAATATAAAATAAAATATTAATGAAAGCTGAGAATAATTAATTTTAACTCCAACAAAAAAAAATCAGCAACTTTAGAGCAGTACTAGTATGGATTTCTTTCCCCGAGAATACCTTTGATTTTCCCTGCTCGAGCAAGCTTATACAGACCCTTAGGGTCTCTGGACTCACAGACTCCGAGTGGAACATCCATGAACACCTCAATAAAATCTCCATTTGGCAAAATTTTGCGACAAGCTTCTCTATCCCTTCTGTATGGAGAAATTAGGCAGGCAATGCATATGACTCCTGCATCTGAAAACAGCTTTGCCACCTCCCCTATTCATACATATTACCAAAACATTAACTCTCATTAATTTCCATCAATTTAAAAACAAGGGATTTGGTGTGTAGAATAAGTTGAATAGTGCACAAAACAATCCACACTCGGGGCTATAAGGAAGGATTAATGTATGCTAGGAAGCTGTTTCTGTGACTCGAAATGACTTACCAACTCTTCGAATGTTCTCCGCACGATCTTCAGCTTTAAAACTAAGATCACTATTTAAACCATGCCTGAGATTGTCTCCATCAAGAATGTAAGTCAACTTTCCCATTTGAGTCAAGATTTTACTCAAATGACATGCTACTGTACTCTTTCCTGTAAATTTATTTTGAAAGCTTAAGAAGAGTTAAGGAAAAAAAAAAAAAGAACAATTAAATAAAATGATTTAAGAAAAAAATGAAAAACAACACAGAAAAAAAGAACAAACCTGAACCACTGAGACCTGTGATCCATATAACACAACCTTTCTGATTGAGCAAATTTTGTCTATCAATTTTATCAATTAAGCATTCATGCCACTTTATATTTGTTGAATTTCCAATCCTTGACAATGGGCTCTGATTTTTCCCTGTTCATAACATTTTTTAATTTTTCGTTTCAATCAGAAATTGATTTTCATTAAAAAAAAAAAAGCAGAAAATGGAAATTTAAAATCTGTTTTAACTTATAATCTATTTGGTATTGTTGTTGAACGTATTAATATAAAAATTACTTTTTAAAATATACTAATTAGGAAGTTTAAAAAAATGATTTATAATTAAATTTAAATTATAAAAATATTAAAATAATAAAATAATTTTTTTAAACTATTTTTTTAATAAAAATAATATTTATATTCTGAAAAATTATTTTAACTTTATAAACTCGATGCCAACAGACACCTGCTTACCGTTGCTAGTAAACCCATTTGCTAAAATTGAACCCAAAGGCGACCCATTTGGTTTAAGCGTATCGAGCTTGGCCTTGCCATTGCCAGTGCCATTAACATCCACTCTCACTGCCTGCTGTAACCCATCCGCAGCAGTGATTCGCAAAACGCTCCTCGCTTTCGCATTACCTGGGAGATAGCCGTCGCGCAAGGTTGCGAATCCAGGCAGCGGCTTAATCCCAACGGCATTCATCTCTCAAATGAATTAATCAAACAAAAATGAAATTTAAGTGATACAGAATGAGATAACGCAAAAGCAAAAGAGTGAAATTGGGAGCTTAATTGGTGGAGAAGAAACGAAGTTGAGGAATTTATAAATAAGAAAGGATGGATGTAACAGATTGTGCTAAAGGAAGTTTACATCTATGCGCCGGCCAAAGGAGACGGTTGATCTTTGAATAGTGAACGTTGATTAGTATGCATTGGAACGTAAATATCAAAATTGCTTGTCGTGGGCCCATTTGATTGCTCAAATTCTGACTGATTAATATTTCCAATACTCTAATATATTTTAAGTTTCGTCGTATAATTTTATATATTTTAATTAATAATATATATAATATATTTTTATTAATAATTTATATTTTAAAATTTTAATAATTTTATAAAATATTTAAGTTTTATTTATTTTAAATATAATATATAAAAATTTATAGATATTATG
Source organism: Hevea brasiliensis (assembly GCF_030052815.1). Classification (NCBI taxonomy): domain Eukaryota; kingdom Viridiplantae; phylum Streptophyta; class Magnoliopsida; order Malpighiales; family Euphorbiaceae; genus Hevea; species Hevea brasiliensis. The sequence continues at coordinate 23,598,740 of NC_079506.1, forward strand.
ATAAAAAAATATAATTTTATATTTAATTTATTATTTATATAAATAAATTTAGATAATAAATACTTAATATGTTAAATTTAAATTCAATATAAATATTATTTTTTAATTTAAATTTATTTCAAATTTAATTATATCATCTAAATTTATTTTATTATAATTAAATTAAATTGAATATCTATAAATATTGTGCCTGTTAACATGTGTTAAGATTTTTTTTTTCTACTTTACTATAAACAAAAAAAAAAAATCAATTATAGTCGATTCAATTGGTAAAATTCACTTAAATTAATATTTTCGTTAAGTTAAAAATTTAAATCTTATCAATTGTCCTTTTCAATGAATAATCTGCAAACTTCATGTCTAAGGGGTGGGAGTGGTGGGTCTGCGACTCCCTAGTGCAAGATACGGAGGTCATAACCAAAAGTCGTCAGTCTGAAATTGGAAAATTGGAATTTGGAATATTAGGTTAAACGTCAAAGTCTTCCTTTTTTGGTTTTTTTTTTTTTGGAAGAACAGGTCAAGTATTCCCTATTTACCAAAACAATACAGAATTTGTTTAATATTTATTTTAAAATTTATTAATTAAAAAGTACTAAATTAATTAAAAATAAATTTAATATATTTTAATTATAAAAATATTAAGCAATAAATTAAATTATTAAATTATTTTAAAAAAAATTTAATTTTGAAACTCAAAATTAAAAATAGAAACTATAATAACAAGCCAAGTATTTCCTGTGGGATAAATTTTGACAACTGTCCATGAACATAATATTATAGTTATTCAACTTAAAAATGTAATATAAAACCCCTTCAACTTTTAAATTTTACACAGTAAAATACCTCTAACCTCTAATTGTCAGTTTTTCAGTTAGACGCTGACCTGAATAGTTCTAGCGTGGAGCTTAATCAATATTTCTCTTTTCTTTCTCAAGTTATGTATAAATTGAATATTTTTTTTCACTGTAAACAGAATGATTTTTCAGATGCAGAGAGAATAATTTTACAATTTGAATAAGAGAGGAGAGAGAAATGTTGACTAAGAGCCATGCGAGGCTGTCACATCGATTTTAATCGAAAAATCAAGAATTGAAAATTAGAGAAATTTTACTTGTGCAAAATTTAAAAGTTTAGAGAGTTTTATATTACATTTTAAAGTTTAAGAATCAGAGTACATAAATTTATATAAGTTTAGGGATAATTATTGAAATTTACCTTTCTATAAGATATTTCAGAAAATTCTTGGAATACGTGATAATACGTCATATATCAAGCGTCGCATTAATATAAACATTATTAATCTATTTAATATATTATTATTTAATTAATGAGTATAATTACTTCATAACATTAAAAAATTATATTTTTTTAAAGCTTTCAATTAATGTTTTAAGCAAATTTATTGAGAAATATATTTAACTTACAATCGTTTTTCCTAGAAAAAAATAAGTTGAAACCATAAGAAATTTCTCGTGTTTGAAAATTTTAAGTGATAAGAAAGAATTTTAATCATTAAGAGTATAATAATTATATCTAATTTTTTTTTTAATTTAATAAATAAATAATCATTTTTGCGTGAACATTTTATGGTAAATTTTTTGTTTTTAGATTTTGGTTTCTTCTTGACAATTAATTCCTCGTGCTATAGTTGAATTATTTTAAGTTGATTAAATAAATAAAATTTAATTAAATAAATATGTTTATATGAAAAAAAAAAAATTAGAGTGGAGAAAGAGAATCCATATAACCGACTCCAAATTTTTGAGTTAAAGATTTAGTTGAATTGAGTTGAGTACTAATGTATCAATTTCTATTTTTATTATTATTCGAATTCAATATTTTATAGCGCCCGTTTGTTATTGAGTTTAAGAAACTAAAACTATATTATTGAATAAAAATATTATTTTAAATGCTATTAAAAAAAGTAATTTAAAAAAAATTATTTTATTATTTTAGTATTCTTATGATTAAAATTTATTAAATATAATTTTAAATTATTTTTTAATACTTTCTAATTAGTATATTTAAAAAAATGATTTTTTTAACAGTAATTTCAATAATAATACTAAACAGCATTATAGTGTTGAAATTCAGGTATTTTAAAATGCATATTATTTATGTTTTATATTTTTAAAATATCCGTCACTACAGACTAAGTTAATTTAGATTACTAATCGGATCATTATAAACAATTCGCAAGTTACATGTTATTTTAAATCAAAACATTAATTTTTATTACAAAAATTAATTTTAGTAATTAAATTTTGGAAATTTGAATCTTTTTAAATTTTGTAAGATTTGAAAATGAATTACAAGTCACTTTCAATCAAACAAGAACAAATACAGTCAATGGTTGAACTAAAAATTCATCTCCTCTAATAATATTTTAATAGCTGTTTTTTTTTTCAGTATAATATGGAGATTCTTAAATTTGTTATAAAGATGCCATAGTCACTTGGCTATGTAAATGCCCATAATAACTATTTTTTAATCAATACCTAAAGAAATTTGTTAAAAGAATCCTCGTTAAGGAATAACAAAAAAAAATCAAAGATATCTCATCTTTATCCACACTTTATCCACATATATATATATATATATATAACTAATTTTTTTTAAGTAGTTGGTTTGACTGGCCACACTATGTAATAAATATGAAAAAAAAAAAATTCTTTTAATAAAAAATAAAAAGACTGAAAACTTGAACAATGTTTGTTAGTTGGTGTGAATGGTAGAATGAGAAGAAGAAACCTGAGGGGTTTTTTTTTGACTCCATGGTTGATTTTGATTGGGAGAAATCTATGGGATTTGTGACTTTTCCTCCATTTGGATGATATAATGAATGAAAAACAAAATATAATTAGAAATGTAAGTTCTATATATTATTTTAATAATATATTTATATATTTTATTAAAATTATATTATTTAAATATATAAATATATAAAAAATAAATTATTTTTTAATAAAAAATAATATATTTTTGTTTAGTGGATTACAAGTTTTGAGGCAAGGAAAAGGTTTTTTTATCCTTGCTCTGTATAAATTAGGATCGAGGCAGCATTGAAAAAAATTAAATGAGTTCGGGATTAATCAGATTGGATTTAGAAACTTTTGCCATCCCTAAAAGAATCGACTTATTTAATGTAGGACAAACTGAATTATATTTATTTTATTAACATTCAAAATAAAAGAATATATATATTTTATGGGAAAGTGGTAACGTGGTAGTTTATTTGCATATTTGACACATTCTTGAAAAAAAAAAAAAAAACAAACAACAAATTTCCATTTTGTTCTAATTTTTCACAACCCTTTAACCTACATTGCTTAAGAATGTGTGAAAACGAACTTAATTAATGAATATATGAAATTATCTCAATTTTAATTAGAATTTATTTTAAATTATCATATTTACTTCAACTTTAATTATCATTATTTAAAATTAAAATTTGTTTAGTTTTATGCACCTCAATTAATAATTTTATAAAAAAAACTAATAATTTATATTTTAAAATTTTAATAATTTTATAGAAATATTAAAAATTACCTTTGAAAAATATATTACTCTAAAATTTTATAAATATTATTATAAAAATATTTTTTATAAAAATTATTTAAATTTAAATAATAAATAATTAAATATAAAATTCAAATCCGAATACTAATATTAATATATAAAATCAATTATTATTTAAACTCATTTTATTAAAATTATATCATATTAAGTAATATATATACTGAAAATTATTCCATCCCAATATTATATCTTTTTTTAGCATATTTTAGAGAGTTGGCCGGCTGCGGTCAATTCTGAATTCCCGACTTCCCATATTTCAAAGTTGAAATCCTCATTTAAGTTTAAAGAATACTGCTTTTTTATCATCATTTTTATGGTGAATTAATATTTTGGTGATGTTTATTGAATTTATAAAGTATAAATTGAGTGTTGAGTTTAGAGGTTTGCCCTTCAGTTCAATTCATGAGATGATGCACATACGACTAACTCAAACATTAATGTATAATTTATAAAAGACTTAGTCTTGTGAACATGTAATATAGTTTTATATAATTTATAATAATATATTATTTATGTAATTTATAAATATCATATATTAATTTCCATCCTTGATATTGTTTTAAATGTTTATAAATATGCCAATCAGGAGTAAATCTGGTTCAGACGTAAAACGCTTAATAAATTATTAAGGGGTTAAAAATAAAAAGCTAAAAAGAAATTAAATGAAATCTTAATAAAAATATGGAAATTAAAATAAAAATATAAAATATTAAGAGTTTAAATTAAATAATATATAAAAATATGAATAAAATTTATGTAGAAATGTAGAGGTTGAAACAAAAATCAAAACATTGAAGGACAAATAATAGTTTCTTTTTTAAAATATATTAAAATTTATGAGTCAATTTTTTAATTTTAAAAATTTTTAAGGGGCAGACAGTAATTTAAAAAAAATATTTAATTTTGAAAAACTTTGGAGGTAAAGACCTCCCAAAGCTTAAGGTAGTTCCATTCCTGATCTGATTGATTTTCTTTTACGTCTAAGAAGTGGAGAGATCTCGAATTTGAATCTTTTTATCTAATTATTTTAAAATTATTAGTAATGAAAAAGGCAGATAGCCATCTCTTGCTGTGCGGTCTATCAGTTTTACTCAATCCTATAATACTTATATTGAATAAAAAAATTTATAAATAATTGAGTAATTATATAAATCTATTAAGATTAAGATGAATGAATATTTAAATTTCACCTTATATTCATGTTTTATAATTTTTTAAATTACAAATTAAAATTGATTTTTCTTTGAATGATAAGCCTCAATATTTTCAAAAATATATATTTTTTGATATTTAAAAAAAATTAAATTAAATAGAAATATGTTGTTAACTACAACACAATAGTGATAATTAATTAAAATTTATATTTATGTTTTTAAGAACCCCATAATTGACAGCTAAATCTTCCCATAAAATTAATGATAACTTATCTAATTTCTATTTTTAAAAAATAAAATATTAAAGTAATTATATAATAACTTATAGAAATGTTTGATGTTAAATCATAAAATAATTGTTAGATAAAAAAAAATTGTGATATGGTGTTACTTTACATCCATATATATTTGTCATGTCTCTTTTGTCATTTACATTTTTTCATTTATTATACATGTTGATTTTATACAAATAATTACTAAAATGTTTCTTAAAAAAAACATAACGTTAGTAAAAGAATATAATTATTACAAAAATTAATATTAGAATATAATTAGTATCATATAATAAATAAATATTTAAAATATTTTTTCACTTATTATTTTATTGCTCTTAGTAATTTTTTTAATAATTAAATATGCTGTAAAATATATTGTAACATAAAATTTCTTGAAATATGATAATTTTAAATTTTTTTCAACTAATATTTTTTTTCTAAAATGTAAAATAATGCTAACAAATAAATTATAATTTTATAAAATTCTTTAAATATAATTTATATTAATTTTTTTTATCTCTTTATCAATAATTTTGTTTTATTATCATTATTATAAGCGTCTACATAACCTTCTAAAACGAATCTATTAGAATAATGTGATGTGTTTCTTTCCGTATTGATTAATATATTAATTTAATAGATTAGCAAGGGATCTATCAGATGTCTATTCATTTATAAAGTCCTTTAAATTTTTTTATTTTGTAATGCTTCTTTTTATTAAGGGTATTCAATATATGATCAGCATGAAAAAAAGTGACTTTTATGGCAAGATACTATAGAAAAAAAATTTCACCTAAAATAATACGTGGAAGTAAGTATATAAAATTATTTGTTTTTTATATAATTTATTTTTTGGAGACATTTAATTTTTCAGAAAGATTTTCAAGCAAAGCTACATATTAATTAATGTTAATGAGCTCTGTGATTCAATAAGCTATAAAAGTTCCAAAAACTTGAAGTGAAAGACTAGAAAATTGGGTGAAGTTTCTACTCATATAAAGACTAGAAAATTGGGTGAAGTTTCTACTCACATTAATAGGATCGTTATACGATAAATTTCCTAAATGTACATTTCCTTTCTCTACTATCAATGTTTAAAAGATATTATCTTCTACTTCTCTTGAAAAATAAAATAGTTTTAGATAAATGTTAAATTGATTATTGAGGAGCATCAATTATTTGCATAGCTTCTGCTGTTTGGAGTAAAATAGCCATCGTTGAACTTTAGAGGTTATAATATAGCCGTTCTTGAACTAAAAAATATAATATAAAGTTCACTGAACTTTGAAATTTTACAAAATAAAATCTTTTTGACTCTCAATAACTAGTTCATATGTAATACACAAACGTGGATAATCCAAAGTGGCGATAATACGGACGATTGTTGCTTTTTTTTTAATGTAGAGTCTCTCTAATTAGCTGTTATACATCTATTGCTTTATTATTTTATACAGTTGGGATTCTTTTTATGGTTAATCTGTGAATAAAATTATAACTGATTTTGCCAATATCATATAGAAGAAAGAGAATTATTTATATTACTGTTATTCTGAATTGTATAAACTAGCTATTGATGATTAGAAGGATTTTACTGTGTAAAATTTAAAAGTTCAGTGGGTTTAATGTTACATTTTTAAGTTTATGAACGATTCTGTTACAATACGTAAAATTTAAGGGCAACCCTTAAAACTTATCCCACATATATACCCCTACATTACTAAATAATAGGGTTGAAAATTAACAACATCAAGATACCCCAATCCTGTTAGTATTGGGACTATTATACTATTATATAGAGCCATATGCTGCTATTCGGCAAAGGTTTGGTACTCTATCTCAAATGATAAAAAGTTTTTGTTTAAATAATATAATGTTATTAACTTTATCATAAATATAATATAATTCAATTGCAATTCATGATGTCCAATATAATTTATTATTATTTAAAATTTTTGGATTTGATTGGTTAGATTAATTTCATATTTAATTTAAATTTTATTTTACTAAGAAATATTTTTTAATTATTTATTATTTATATTAAAAATCATTTGGAATTGCTATTAAAGTAATTATATATCTACTGTAAAGCAATTTCTTATTGAATTATAAAAGAAAAATATCATCAATAATTAGGGTTATTTTCATTTATTATGAATTATTATTTAAGACATTAAATATTTAAATTTCTTTTATTTTACTATTAAAATAAAAGTAATAAATTTGTTAACTCCTTCTTTAATATATAATTCCCTTTAATTTTAATATTTTTTCATTTATTTCGTTTTGATGAGTTTTTCTCTTCTATTTAGATTTAGATTTACTTTGTAAAGTTTTATTTGTTGATCCCTATTTGTATGAATTCATATTTCTTTTATCCTAACTATTCACATGTATGTATACTCCATTATGTGATTTATTTAAATATTTTAACAAGACTAATTCCTATTTTACTTTAAATAAATCTCTATTTAATATTTATTTTTTATAATCCTACATAATTAATGCATTGTTTAATTATCAATTAAAAAATTTTGTTTGGTAATTTACTTTATTGGCGCAAAGAAATTCTCTTTTTATATTTTTAGTAATAAATTATTATGTCACAGATAATTTTTACTATTTCAATTATTGTTATTTTTTTTTAATGTAGAATGTACACAATAAACAAAAGAATTAAGACTAAATTCATATATCACATATATTATTAAAATTTTATGTGATTACATTTGATTTGTTTATGTTTTTGTAGTTTCAATCTAATATATATATATATATATATATATATATATATATATATATATATATATATCTTTCATTAATTTAACGGTATCTTATTTTTTTTATATAATATACTGCTTCTTAAGAAAACCAAAAAAATAGAATATTTTAAAATTATTGGTTAATTAACATGTATTTTTTTAAAAAAATTGCATATAAAAAAATAAATCACAAATATAAATATTACTAAAAAAATTAGTAATATATAAATGTATAAAGGAGAGGGAATATTACGATTTTCTAAAATACCCCTCATTATTTTTATTCTTTACAGCTATATTATTTTTTTATTATCTAATTAATTTTATATAAATGTATTTTTTAAAATTTTATTTGTTGATTCCTATTTGTATGAATTCATATTTCTTTTATCGTAACTATTAACATGTATGTATACTCCATTATATGATTTATGTAAATATTTTAACAAGACTTTATGTCCATTTTACTATAAATAAATCTCTATTTAATATTTATTTCTTATAATCCTACATAACTAATGCATTATTTAATTATCAATACAAAAAAATTGATTCGGTAATTTACTTTATTGGTGTAACGGAATTCTCTTTTTATATTTTTAGTGATAAATTATTATGTCACGGATAATTTTTACTATTTCAATTATTGTTGATTTTTATATATAGAATGTACACAATAAATAAAGAATTAAGACTAAATTCATATATATATATATATATATATATATATATCCTTCATTAATTTAATGATATCTTAATTTTTTTATATAATATACTACTTCTTAAGAAAAAAAATAGAATATTTTAAAATTGATTCGTTAATTAACATGTATTTTTTTAAAAAAAATTGCATATAAAAAAATAAATCACAAATATAAATGTTACTAAAAAAATTAGTAATATATAAATATATAAAGAAGGGTGAAATATTGAGATTTTCTAAAATACCTTTCATTAGTTTAATTATTTACAATTATATTATTTTTTATTATCTAATTAATTTTAAAATTTATATAAATTTAAAATTTTTAATCCTATTTTTATTTAAATTCTACTTAATTAAGTTTTTTAATACTTTAAAACATTTATTTATAGTTATAAAATTAAACATTGTATATGATGTATAAAAGTGGAAAGGTTGGAATTTCAAAGAATGTCTGTTATTATTTTCATTATTTATAAAAATATAAAAAAATGTATTTATAGTGACACAGAAATAATTTGTCACCAATAACATATATTAGCGACATAGAATTTGTCCCTAATACCTTTAGCGACACAAATTCCGTCGCTAATACCTTTTCAACGAGTTTATCCATACAACATTGTTTTTTAATGGCACAAAGTTTGTCGTTAATACTTTTATGAATGAGGGCATGCAGTATTGTCGTTAATAATGTTTAGTGATGAAATATCCATCGGTAAATCCATATAAATTTCAATTTCAATTTTTTTTACATCTTTATTTTTTTTTCTTTAAATACTATTTTTAAAAAATTGTAATGGTTGTATTACGCTAATTTATTTAGTAATATTTCTTAAACATTTTTTTATATAAATTTTTTTTATTATAAACATTACTACTTTAGAACAACAACTCAACTTAACTAAACATTTATCTTAAGAATTTGGTGTCAGCTATATAGATTCTCTTTCTCCATTCTAAACGATTTTGGGTTAAATCTTCAGAAATGTGTAATGCTTTTAGGTTATGTTGTACTACTCTCATTCAAGTCTGTTTAGGTCTACCTCTTCTTTTCTTTTTATCTTCTAACCTAATGTGTTTTACTTGTCTAACTGGAGCCTCCATATGTCTACATTTCACATGATCAAACCACCTCAATCTCCCTTCTCTCAACTTATCCTCAATTGGGACCACTCCTACCTTTTCTCTAATACTCTTATTACGGATTTTATCTAGTCTAGTATGACCACTCATCCACCTTAACATTCTCATCTCCACAACTCTTATCTTAGACACATACGATTCCTTCAGTGCTCAACACTCACTATCATATAACATGGCCGATCGTATAGCTATATGATAAAATTTTTCTTTCAACTTATTGGGAATCTTGCGATCGCATAAAACTCCCGTGGCACTTCTCTACTTCAACCATCTGGTTTTAATCCTATAACTAACATCCTCCTCACATCTCCCATCTACTTGAAAGATTGAGCCGAGATATTTAAAGTTATTACTTTGAGGCAGTACCACTTTATTCAAACTAATTCATTCCTTATTACCAGTTCGGCCTTCACCGAACTTGCAATATATGTATTCTGTCTTCATTATATATTAGAATAATAAATAATTTTAATTGGCATATTACTTTTTCATTATATATAATATTATTATTATCATCAAAATATGTATTTTTAAAATTGCAAAATATGTATTGTTAATATTATTTTAAAATACTATAAAATAATGTCTATAGACCTTTTTTTATAATATTTATTTAGAGTTAGCAGTATATTAAATGTCTAAATAAAAATTTTCAAACATTATAATATAATATAAATGAACTTTATTATATAAAAAAGAAAATTTATAATTTTTTTATTTTTTATATTTTTAAATAAAAAAACTTAAAAAGCATATTGAAAATCAATATATTATAGTAATATTATATTATGTATAAAAATTAACAAAAAATTACATATAAAAAAAGTTAAACTATGAATATGTATAAAAAGTATAAACAACGTGCTTAAAAATTAATCTTTTAAAAATATCAAATCATTTTAAATTGTGAGTTAAAAAAATTAATTTTTTTAAAATACCAAATCATTTTATTAAAAAATAATTTCAAATTAATTAACGAGTTTGAAATTATTTCAGTTAAATTGAACTTTTATTGTTATTATTTTTTAAATTCTACGTGATTGATTAATTCAAATGTATTAAATTATAGTCGAGTTATTTAAGTTGTTGGATTGAATCCATCAATTTACAATTTATTCAAATTCAAATTCAAATAATTTAAAATTATATACGAATTGAAACAAATTATATATAAATCATTTTAAGTTGTACACGTTTGAATTGAATTATCGAGTCAAATTAAAAATTTTCACATCTATAATAAATATTTGTTCCCTTTATTCTCTAAATAACTATTTTTTTATTTAAGGTATCCTTTGTGTTTATTTTATAGTTTACAGAAGACATATTACTTTAGAGTTCATGACTGTCCCTTTTAACAATATCTTTTTCAACAATGAAATCTGAATTTATTGAGTTTTTCTAATGAGTACCATTAGTATATTGATTATGAGAGATGATACATATACATCAGATGCAACTAATTATTTCTCCGAGCTTTGTTGGGAGAAGGGAGGCCCACCAGCTCTACCCTTCTTTGTTATACTCAAATGATTTTGCTTTTAAATTTTTATATTTTTAAGAATAAAATTTTTTTATTTATAAATAAATATAATTAAAAGTATTATTAATTAATTAAAAAGGATAATTAATTAATTAAAAAAGGATAAATAATTACTTTTAATTCATATAATTTAAGAAAATTATTATATTATTATAATTTTGAACTTGTATTATAATATTTTTTTTTCATTAGTTTTATCAATAAATTATATCTATAACACAAAAAAATTAAAATTGACTTTTATTCATTATTTTCATATGATTTACAATTTTTAATTAATTGATAATTACATTATTTTTAATTTTAATAATTTAATCTAATATGAAATATGGCTTAACTATTCAGTCAAGCCAAGTTAGAAGAAAGAAAGGAATCTTAAACAATGTTTGTTGGTTGGTGTGAATGGTAGAATGAGAAGAAGAAACTTGAGAGGTTTTTTTGACTCAATGGTTGATTTTGATTAGGAGAAATCTGTGGGATTTGTGATTTGGTCCATTTAGATGATAGAATGAATGAATTTTGACATAATGCTTTGGGTCAAAACAGGACTTGCTCCAATAAAAATGCCTAGCCGCAAAATATTTACCGAATTCTTCACATTTTGTAGTGTACGGCTGAATGCTGCAGGCTTATATATATATATACGACTCTGTTCAGGATTTATTTAGAAAATAAAATCAAATCAAAATTTTAATATAATTTTAGTTTTATTTTTTATTGTTTTAGTTCTAATTTGATATGATTTTTGATTTTTCGATTCCAATTCAATTCTCAGTTTTTAAAATAATTTTATATAATTATTTTTTTAAAAAAATCATATTTAATTAGTATTTAAGTTTTTGAATTGAGTTATTAATATATAACATATCATATAATATATCTTTTATTTATTTTTAAATATATAATCCTTAACTATAAAGTGCATATTTAGTTTATGATTAAATATATTATATAATATAATAATATAAGTATATTATATAATATATATTTTAATTATTTATTAATTATACAATATTTAATTATAAAATGCTAATATAATTACGAATTAACATATATATAGAGTATAATAGTACATTTATAATTAATAATTATAAAATAATTTAATGTATTTATAACTAAAATTATTAAGAAAATATAAAAAAAATGAAATAAAATATTAGATTGTGTTTAGTTCATAATTAAATATACATATAAAACTATATTCAATTATATTAAAAGTATATAATACATCTAAAAAAAAAAAAAACAAATGTTTAAATCCGGTTTGGTATAGTTCTGATTCGATTTTGGTTCGATTCTAATTTGGTTCTTAGTGAAAAATTAAAACTGAATCAAAGTATCAAAACAATTTTGATTCGATACGATTCCTGTCGGTTCGGTATGATACTCCCAAGAGCTATGTATAGCCATAACGCACACACATGAGTTTAGAAAAGAAATACAACTCTTTAGTAAAATTATGATAATTTCATCAAAATGCATTAATTCTAATAAGCTCGCGCGTACATATACATTCATAATCAATGTGAGATTTTAAAGGATAACTTATTCAAGATAAAAGAATTTATATAAATATTTTGATGGAAAAGTGGTAACGTGGTAGTTTATATACATATTTGACCAATTCTTGGAAGGAAAAGAAAAAAAAATCATTTTGTTCTAATTTTTCATAACCATTTAACCTACATTGCTTAAGAATTAAGCCTCTAGAGTATTTGTGAAAATTATTTTACGTGAATATGAGCTTAATGAATATATGAAATTTTCTCAAATTTAATTAGCATTTATTTTAAATTATTGTATTTATTTCAAATTTAATTATTATGATTTAAAAGCTATTAGAACTTGTTTAGTTTTATATACCTTAATTAATAAATTTATAAAAAAATACTAATAATTTATATTTTAGAATTTTAATAATTTTATAAAAATATTAAAATTATCTTTTAAAAGTATATTACTCTAAAATTTTATAAATATTATTATAAAAATAATTTTTATGTAAATTATTTAAATTTAAATAATAAATAATTAAATATAAAATTCAAATCCGAATACTAATATTAATATATAAAATCAATTATTATTTAAACTCATTTTATTAAAATTAAATAATATTATGTAATATATATACTGAAAATTATTCCATCTCAATATTATATCTTTGTTGAGCATATTTTAGAGAGTTGGCCGGCTGCGGTCAATTCTGAATTTCCGACTTCCCATATTTCAAAGTTGAAACCCTCTATCATGTTAAAAGAATAATGCTTCTTTATCATCGTTTTGAATTTAATTATTATGGTCAATTAATATTTTGGTGATGTTTATTGAATATATAAAGTATAAACTAAGCGTTGAGCTTTTCAGGTTTGCCCTTCAATTCAATTCATGAAAGGATGCACATAAGACTAACTCAAACATTAATATATAATTTATAAAAGACTTAGTTTTTGTGAACATGTAATATAGTTTTATGTAATTTATAATAATACATTATTTATATAACTTATAAATATCATATATTAATTCCAATCCTTGGCATAGTTTTAAATGTTTATAAATATATCAATTAGTGATAAACTTGGTTAGCCTTTTTTCATCTTTAATTAAGTGCAGGAAATGGAAAATATCTCGAGTTTGAGTCTTTTTATTTATTTATTAAGATTATTTAATTTTAATAGTGAGAAAGGAAGATGACTATATTCTATTAGGGATAGTAACGGATAGAGTACCTGCAAAAATCATTTTACACAAGTCTGAATCCAATTAATATTCTTAAAATTTGAATCTATCGTAAACCCGATTAAAATTTATTCTCAATTACCCAAACTCATTCCAAACCTAATTATTATTATCCGGTAAATATTTAAACTTGTTTAATTTTATATGTTTTAATTAATAATGTATATAAAAATAATTTTTATTAATAATTTATATTTTAAAAAATTTATAATTCCATAAAATATTTCATTTTTATTTTATATAAAATAAAAAATATAAAAATTTATAAATATTATTATAAAAAAGATATATTTCATGTTTAATTAAATATTTATATAAAAAGATTCGGATAACGGATACCCAACATGTAAAACCTAAATCCAACCCGAATCTGACATAAGTATTAAATTTCAAATCCAAACCTGTCTCAAACCCGATTATATAGTACCCAAAATCATCCTATTAGGATTCGGTTGGATCGGATACCATCCCTATCTTCTACTGTGTAGTCCATTAATTATACTTAGCTCATAGTGCTTTTATTGAATAAAAAAATATTTATAAATATTCGAGTAATTATATAAACATATTAAGATTAAGATGAATGAATATTTAAATTCATTATAGCAAATCTATAATTTATTATCATGTCTTATATATTATTCAAAATTTGAAATATATTATTAATATGAATGATCAGAAAGAATTTTATGATGTGTATAAACCTGTAACTTAAAGTTTTTAATAACACTTATTTATTAATTTACAATACTATTATGTATAATATTGTATATATTATTTTTTATTTTATGTTACATTGATATTATTTATTATTTTGATATATATAAAAAATGACATTAAAAATATATTATTAAAATATGTTATTTTGATATTATTTATTATTTTGATAAGTACAAAATGATGTTAAGAAAATATTATTAAAGTCTAAATTTATCGTAGAAATTTGACATTATATTCACGTTTATAATATTTTAAATTACATATTCAAATTAATTTTATTTTGAATGATAAGCCTCAATGATTTTCAAAAATAATTTTTTTTATATTTTAAAAAGTTTTGTAAATTAAATAGTAATATGTTGTTAACTCCTATACAATTGTAATAATTAATTAGAATTAAACTCTTAATTTTTAAAAACCTTACCATAATTCACAGCTAAATCTCATTAATGATAACTTATCTAATCTACATTAAAAAAAATTAAAATAATTATATAATAACTTATAGAAATACTTAATATTATATCATACAATAAATTTTAGATAAAATAATGCGATATAGTGTTACTTTATATATATAATGTTAATATTAGAATATAATTATTAAAAATTAATATTAGAATATGATTAATATCATATAATAAATAAATATGTTAGTTTGGATCT
The DNA here is from genome assembly GCF_030052815.1 of Hevea brasiliensis. Classification (NCBI taxonomy): domain Eukaryota; kingdom Viridiplantae; phylum Streptophyta; class Magnoliopsida; order Malpighiales; family Euphorbiaceae; genus Hevea; species Hevea brasiliensis. Next base: position 23,614,027 of record NC_079506.1, read on the forward strand.
GTTCAATTATTTTTTATAATTTAATTTAATTTAATATTTTAAAAATATATTATAATTTTTTAAAAATTTTTCTATTTGATTCGATTCAAAATTGCAGGCTCCTTGAAAGCATTTTCCCCAACTTTTTGAGCGATTTTTTACATGTAGTTGGACCTTAACAATTAACACACTATAGATCAACCCAAAAGAATATAATCTTCAAGTCCAACAGATTCCCCCAAACTTTGGCGGCCTTTTCCCTTCTTTCTTCCCACTTCCCTCATTTCATATATATATATATATATATATATATATATATATATATATATATATATATTCACCATTTGCACCTTCTCTCCTCCTTGTGGAGCAAGTACTTGAATCAGAGCCAGCAGCTAGAGTCAGAGATGGAGAACAGTGAAATTACGTCTTCAGGAGAAAATCCCAGGCCATGGCAATCTTATCACACTGTTTACACTAACGCTAAAGCAGGTAATCCACTATTTAGCATTGCGAGAGTCCCAAATTTTGCAGGTTTTCAACAGTGACTGAAGATTTTCGATTGGTGGGAACCCAAATTGACTTTGCAATTTCTTAATTTGCCATGAAAATTTTTAGGATTTCTGATAAATTGAGGATTTTTTTCTGGGTACTCTGTTGTGATCGTTTTTAGGTATGGAGGGAGTGGACAAAGAGAAAGTTCAGAGAATTGTGTATGAGATGAGCAAAGGATCAAAGTATTTTGAGAATGAGGAAAGGAAGGAGGCCTATATGAGGCAGAAAATTGAGACCATGCGTGCCCAGTGTGCTAAGCTCAAAGCAGCTGATGTATCTCATTACCAGATGGTAAAGCTGAAGAGGGCTATGCCACTTGTGTCATATATTCACCATTAGTTTTCAACTTTTTTGGGTTATGAACTATAATGATGTGTTTAAGGTTGCAATTTGTATTGGAAATGCACTAGGGAATTTATGCTCACTTGGGTCTAATGCCAAAAGTGCAACAGGGGTTTTCTCTGGTTTATCATACTTCTTGAGTTTTTAATAAATCCACTTTCTTGCAATTTATCACAGGTGGCTGATAAAAGAATTTTAGAACTAGAATCCACACGTGATCTTTCAAGGATTTGGCTACATGTGGATATGGATGCTTTCTATGCAGCTGTTGAAACATTAAGCGACCCTTCGTTAACTGGCAAGCCAATGGCTGTTGGAAGTATGTCCATGATCTCCACTGCCAATTATGAGGTGTGAAATGCTTTCTTTAATTTCAAATGAGGACTATCATTGAACTTCGGAATGATCATACTGTGGTGTTACAGCATAACTATGTTTAATGTCTAACTGCATACATGTTTGATTCATTATTCAAATTTTACTCAAATGCTTTTAAATATGCTCTAGGCAAGGAAATTTGGGGTTCGTGCTGCAATGCCTGGATTCATTGCACGTAAATTATGTCCAGATTTAATTTTTGTTCCCACAGACTTCAACAAATACACTCATTACAGTGATTTAACTAGAAAAGGTTGGTTTTTGTGTTTCTAATACATAATTTCATGATGTAAATTGTTGTATGCAAATCTTTGACAGCATATACTTCTTTGTAGTTTTCCAGAGATATGATCCGCATTTCATGGCTGCTAGTTTGGATGAGGCGTATCTTGATATAACTAGTGTGTGCAAAGAAAGGGGCGTTACTGGTGGAGAAGTATGCTGATGCATATTCTTCTCTGTTTTTATATTGAATCCCGTATTACGATGTTGACTTTTCATTCTGTTTTTTGTGATAAGGTTGCTGAAGAACTCAGAACCAGAGTCTATGAGGAGACTGGTCTAACATGTAGTGCTGGAGTGGCTCCAAATCGTTTACTTGCAAAGGTTCTGCCCATGTTTCTATTTGATATGGTTGCAATTTTATCTTGCATGTAATCAACATTTGGTGTGTTTGCATTTATTTAATTTGTGAGAAGGAAAGCAATGAAATAAGTTATAGTAGTGACATCTACAATAGAATGAACACTTCTGTTAGATTGAGACTTAAAGAGATACCTCTTGATGGTAGATTTCATTTATTGGATGGCAAGTTGGTAGAAATAGGGCTATGGTGGTCAAATATAAAGGGATTTTTTTTTTATGACAAATAAGCTGCAAGGAATTTTATGGAGGATATCATTGGCTAATTAGGACAAATGTAAGTTGAGCTGACTTTAGAAATTTCAGCAACAGCCCTAGTTAGTTACATTTACACAAGGGGTTTTCATTTTATTTTAGTCTTGGATCTTGAATAAATTTACAGAAGTGACTTTATTTTGCAAAGCTAAAGGCTTTTATTTGTGTGATAGACATGAACTTGCCTTTGTCATGTCATGTCATGTGGTGAGAATAGTCAAAATTTAGTTAAGGAACTATAGAATTTTTCAAAGCCTTGTCCTTATTTTGTATTTACTACATGTAGGGCAGAATTTTTCTTAAGACTATATGCACTTGTCTATATGTGTATCCACAGGTTTGCTCAGATATAAATAAGCCCAATGGACAGTTTGTTTTACCGAATGATCGGATGGCTGTCATGACATTTATATCATCACTTCCTATAAGGAAGGTATATTTTACTGGTTTATTTAAGTGATGTACATTACCTTCTTTTGAGGACAATTAAAAATGACTGCTTTTTAAATAGGATCACAAGATCTTAATTTGATTTTTACTTTGATTGAAACATTGATCATTAAATTCTATACAGATTGGAGGCATTGGTAAGGTCACTGAACATATTTTGAGGGATGTTTTAGGAATTAATACATGTGAGGAGATACTGCAGAAGGGTGGATTCCTCTGCGCACTATTTTCTCACTCTACAGCAGGTTAGTGCATTTTTTTTGGGCACACTGAAATCCTATGAAATATTTCATGTGAAGGTAGTAAGATAACAATGAGAATAGCCTTGAGATAATAGCAACAATAAATACAGAAAAGTAAAAAGGATCTGAGGTGTTTAGAAACAGATGGCTACTGTTCGGGCTGCATGTGCAGTGTGGTGAATGCAATTTCTGCATTTGAAATGACAATGTTATACAAATGGCATAAGGAATTGGGAGACATTTTTCACCAGTTCATGCTTTTTTTGGTAATTTATTGCAGATTTTTTTCTTTCTGCGGGACTGGGGCTTGGGAGGACAGATACCCCTCAAGTCAAGTTTCGTAAAAGTATTAGTAGTGAGAGAACATTTTCTGCCACAAATGATGAAGCACTTCTCTATCAGAAACTAGGTAAGCGATTGCAGATTATTTATTTTAATCATTTGGTGAGTTTATAGTTGTCTAATGCTTTGACAGTGGTTACTTCTCTTCAGCTTTGCTACACATCAGATTTTTGTTAAGTATTGCTTTGTGATATGTAGTAATAATATATTTTTGGCATCAATGCTAATAAATTCTTCCACATAGGTTTTGTCTAACATTCAAAGGTATAGAAAAGTAACCAAAATTCCTTCAAGTTGCAGCTGATATAGCAGATATGCTATGTACGGACATGCAAAAAGAAGGTCTTCGTGGTCGGACACTGACTCTCAAATTGAAAACTGCATCTTTTGAGGTAGTTCTGATACTTTATTGCTGGTGTTTTCTAAAAAATACTCGAGGACAAATTGGAAGGTTTAAATCAATGATTTTGGTAGGAGTGAGCATTTTGTTAACCGAATCAGATTTGATAACAAACTTAACTTAACCAAACCTAATATAAAATATGAAGATTATATATTATTAGTAAAAAGTCCTTATAAATATTTTATAATTTTTAACATTGTTATCTATATATTGATAAATTAAAAACAGTTATTTCGATGCCCTTTTTGAAATAAAGCATAATAGCAAACCAATATTTAAGAAATTACTGACTAATCTGAATCTAAAACCTTGTACTGAAATTATTGAGTTTTGTTGGTTTGGTCCAGTTTTAAACAAATAATGCATATCCCTAATTCTGATGCGATTCTCTGCTATTCTGTGACCCTTCTCCTCTTATCATCTGCCTGGGGAAGGATATGGTTTAGGAGTTGGGACTTGAGCTGGGACGGAAGTAAGGAGGGTGCTCCTACTTCTATATGTACAAAAAAGAGGCATTGCCTACTGTTGAACCTGGAAAAACAGGGTTGACTGCCCTGGAGGTGGCCTTGACACTCAGCATTTTAAAATAAATGGCTGTCCCGAAAACTTAAACCCATTTCTTCTTTGATCAGGAATGGAATGAGACCTTTTCCTTTGCAACAGACTGTGGTTATCTGCAGTACATTTCTTCATGTAGTTTCTTATTCCAACTCCATCCTAGTCTTCTCTTTGCAGTTATCATTAATTTGCCATTCATGTTCTGAAGTTTGTTCACATTTCTTATTCTTTAGGTTCGAAGCAGAGCTGTTACCTTGCAAAAATATATTTGTTCAAGTGAAGAAATATTGAAATATGCTTCAAAGCTGCTAAAGGCTGAACTTCCTATTTCTTTAAGACTAATAGGTAAAATTTATTTCTTGTTTATACTATGCTCTTACATGAGAAGTGATAATATATAAACTTAAACTAGGAACCTTGTAGAAACATAATCTTACAACTTGATGGAGCTTATAGAATGACAAAGCATTTATGTTGCTATTGTTAGGATTGCGGGTTTCTCATTTCAATGAAGACAAGGCAGGTGCTCCATCTGATCCAACACAAAGAACTCTTACCAACTTTGTTCTATCAGGAGATGCATCTCGGAAAACTATGGGTGGTCGAAGCTCCTTGGGTTCATATTGTGGCGATGAACCCTTCATGGATGACTTGGAAACTTCTTTCTCTACCGATAGCCATGACATTAATCATTATGAAACTAGAGATCCATGGGACAGCACTAATAAACAGGATCTGGCAGATCACCATTGCACATTCAGTAATAACATTGAAGCAGAGGAAGCTCATGAATCTTTAAGCAATGACATTGCAGAGAATGTATGTGTCACTGTGAATCATAAAGTTTTGTCCATAATCATAACTTTCACTTTGCAGTTTAGCTTTATGATGCTTTTTGGCATTTGCCTAGGTTAATAATGCAGATACAGTAGAGTGTAACTTCAACTCTTGTCACACTGTAGTGTTCGAATCGAAGGATGCTGAAACTTCTTTGCCTCAGAAGCTTTATGTGAGCAACACAAACTTAGTAAAGAAAGAGGTCATCACGGGCAATGAGGCAGTCTTCTCACCTGATTGGCAATATCATTGTTTTAAGGAAGATGACTGCAAATGTTCATTATGTGGGATTGAAATGCCACCAGATTTTGTCGAGGAAAGACGAGAACACTCTGATTTTCATCTTGCTGAGAGGCTTCAGGAAAATGAATCTAGCGTCAACTCAAGAACTTCTATTCAGAGGCAAAGGTATCTGTCCATGATATACATGTGCGTCTGTGTTTGTGTGCTGTTTCTGATTACTGGACTACATAATGTGAGGCAGCCCACTTCCTCTAAACACCATCCCAACTTATGGGCCTGGCTTGATTATCAGATGATAAATTCATTCTATGCTTTCGAAAGGGGCAGCTGCTATTGGACAAAGTGGTTGGGTGTTAAGAGTGGAATAACTTGTCATGTTTTGTACATAAAATCTCATTACTGAATATTCTCTATGTATTTACTCAAGAAAAATGCATTTGATCTAACAAGTCTGAGCTTTTCAGGTTTGCCCAGAAGGCTTGTACGTCCGGCCGAAGCACACGTAAAAAGCACAAGCCATCTCCGAAGGAAGGCAGTTATCCATCCATTGATATGTTCTTTGTCAAGAGCAATCAGAATTTCTAGCTTTTTTTTTTTTTTGTTTGGTGAGTTCTGTATATCTATCTGTTGTATGTAGCATAGCGATATCATATTTGTTCATTAACTGCAGTGCCATGTAATTATAAATTTATAGTTCATCAAATTCATAATAATATATTATAAAAATCATTTTTAATTATTTATATTAGTTTAAATGATTTAATCTGGCTGTCAAATTGAAATGAAATTACCAAAATTTCCAAGATTTAATATCAAATAAAATTACCAAAATCGATACAACCCTAGCTATATAAATAGTGTGTAGTAGAAGAGTGATTTTGAATAATGCTAAAGATCGGAAAGATGATAATCTCTCAACTGTCTGCAATTAGTTGTCTATTAAATATTATTAATGGTATTATCGAGTTAATTATTATTATTATTATTATTATTATTATTATTATTTTGTTATCATTTGGCTATTGAGATTTGAATTTACAAATTTAAAAATAATTTTATTATTCAACTCAACTAAGTTTTTATTTCAAAAAGTTGGAGTTGGCTATATGGATTCGCTTTCTCCATTCTAAATGATTTTGGATTAAATCCTCAGAAATTTGTAATTCTTCTAGGTCATGTTGTACTATTTTTCTCCAAGTCAATTTAAGTTTATCTCTTTTTTTTTTCTTTCTATCTTCTAACCTAATGTGCTCAACTTGTCTAACTGGAGTCTCCGTATGTCTATGCTTCACATGATCAAACCACCTTAATCTCCCTTATCTCAACTTATCATCAATTGGCACCACCCCTACATTTTCTCTAACACTCTCATTATGGACTTTAGCTAGTTTAGTATGGCCACTCATCCACCTTAATGCAACTCTTATCTTAGATGCATACGACTCTTTCAGTGCCCAACACTCACTACCATAAAACATAGTCGGTCGTATGACTGTACAGTAAAATTTTCCTTTCAACTTATTGAGAATCTTGCGATCACATAAAACTCTCTTGGCACGTCTCCACTTCAACCATCCGGCTTTAGTTCTATGACTATCCTCCTCACATTCCCCATCTACTTGAAGGACTAAGCCGAGATATTTAAAGTGACTACTTTGGGATAGTACCATTCCATCCAAACTAAACTCATTCACTATCACCAGTTTGGCCTTCACTGAACTTGCAATGCATGTATTCTGTCTTCGTTTTACTTAACTTAAAGCCCTTTAACTCTAGAGTACTTCTCCAAAGCTCTAGCTTTCTATTGACTCCTTTTCGCGTCTCATCTATCAGAAAAATATCATCCGCAAATATCATACACCAAGGAATACTCTTGTAAATGTTTTGTCAATTCATCTAAAATTAATGTAAAAAGCTAAAGGCTTATAGCTGATCCTTGGTGTAATCCAATTGAGATAGGAAAATCTCTTGTGTCCCCTCCAACTGTGCGCACAATAGTAGTTGCTCATTTATACATATCTTTCAACACTTGTATGTACCTAATAGATATCCTCTTTTGTTTGAACACACTCCATAAGATATCTCTTGGAACACTATCATAAGCCTTATCCAAATCAATAAAAACCATGTGTAGATCTTTTTTCACATCTCTATATTTCTCCATCAAGCTTCTAATGAGAAAGATCACTTCCATAGTTGAAGGACCGGGCATGAAGCCAAATTGATTGAGAGAGATAGAAGTATTATAACGTAGTCGATGCTCGACAACTCTCTCCCACAACTTTATAGTATGGATTATGAGTTTAATTCTCCTATAGTTCGAGCAACTCTGTATGTCTCCCTTATTTTTAAAAATAGGTACTAAAATACTCCTCCTCCATTCATCAGACATTTTCTTTAAGTTTAGAATCTTTTTAAATAATTTAGTTAACCATGCCACTCTCATATCTCCCAAACACTTCCACACTTCAATTGGTATTTTATCGGGTCCATAGGCTTTACCCACTTTTATTCTCTTAAGTGCTTCATTTACTTCTAAAGATCTAATCCTTCTAGTATAATTTACATTCTTTTCTATTATTCTATAATCTATATTCACGCTATTACCATTTTGACTATTATTAAAGAGATCATTAAAATAATTTCTCCATCTTTCTTTAATGTCCTCATCTTTCACCAATACTTTTCCTTCTTTATCCTTAATGCACCTAACTTGATTGAGATCTTGACATTTTCTTTCTCTCCTCCTTGCTAATCTATAAATATCTTTCTCCCATTCTTTAGTTTCAAATTTTTCATATAACTTTTCAAAGGCCTGTACTCTTGCTTGACTAACTGCCTTTTTTGCCTCTTTCTTTGCTATCTTGTACTGTTCATATGCCTAATTATTATCACATTTAGATAATTTCTTATACCATTCTCTTTTTCTCTTCACTGCCGTTTGTACTTCCTCATTCCACCACCATCTCTCTTTTGAGGGTGGTCCATATCCTTTAGACTCTCCAAGTACTTTTCTAGCTACTTCTTTAATCTTTGATGCCATCTGTATCCACATATCATTGGCCTCCATATCCAGCTTCCATGCTTCGAACTCGAGAAGCTCATTTTTGAACTTCACTTACTTTACTCCTTTAAATTCCCACCACTTTGCTTTTTACCTTACTTGAATTGTTCCTAAACTTGACATCCAAAACTACTAACCGATGTTGACTTGTTAAAGATTTTCCTGGATTGACCTTGCAATCCTTGCATAGAGCTCTATTTGTCTTCCTGGTTAAGAGGAAGTCGATTTGGCTTCTATGTTGCCCACTTTTGAAAATCACTAAATGTAACTCTCTTTTTATAAAGTTAATATTTGCTAGTATTAGGTCGTATGTCATAGCAAAATCCAGGATGCTTTTTCCCTCATCATTTCGACTGCCAAAACCAAAACCTCCATGACCATTCTCATAACATTGTCTATCACTTCCTACATGTCCATTTAAATCTCCACCAATGAAAACATTCTCTTAATTCGGTATACTTTGCATTAAATCATCCATATCTTTCTAAAACTTTTGTTTACTCTCACTATCTAGTCCTATTTATGGGGCATAAGCATTAACTACATTTATTGTTTTTCCTTCTAGTACTAGCTTTACTAGTATAATTCTATCTCTTACTCTTTTCATAGCTATTACAACGTCTTTCAATGTTCTGTCTATGATTATGCCAACTCCGTTCTTATTTCTCTCCTTTCCGGAAAACCACAGTTCGTACCTTGAATTACCCACTTCCTTGCTTTTCTCTCCTACCCATTTAATTTTCTGAATGCAAGCAATATTCACCCTTCTCCTTTCCAAGGTATCCACAAGCTCTATTAATTTTCCTGTAAGTGATCCAACATTCCAAGTACCAACCCTGATCCTCCTCTTATCCTGTTCCTTTCTAATTGGTCTTCTTCTATGATATCTTCTATTGTTTTCTATATCTATCTTGTGTTATGTTCCACTGTCTATCCTATGGACTAACTTCTTTACCCACACCCGTCTATGATGTGGGAACCCTTGCTCATTTAACACCACACCTGGGCGCCGGCATGGCACGCCGCTTTTGGTGAACGCCCTACACCCTTGCATATTTCTCATTACACACCGGGCTCCGATGTAGAGCGTTGTAAGTAGAGTACGTCCCAACATTTATATCATTTGAATCCATATTATAAGGTGTGGCGAAATTTTTACGCTGGTTATCACCTACCGCAACTCTCCTTTTTTATCCGGACTTGGGACCGACTAAATGCAAACTACCTAGCGGAGTTTAAAATATTACAAAATCAGAATGAGAGGATATTTGATTTTGCTATTAGATACAATTAATGATTGATAATATTTAAATAATTGAATTAATATAATTGGTATCTATTAGCTGCAATAATTAACTTGTATAAATAATTCATTACTCTACTATAATTCTCTTAACAAAAAGATTAAAAAATGACTTCATATGCTCTGATTTATGAATTCCTATTTAAGAGCATTATCAAAATGTTTCAAAGTCAAGTTTTCCGGACGTAGGATTGTTTTTGACTTAAATTAACCTAAATTAAATGGAATTCTTTAACTATTAGATATTAAAATTAATAAAATGAATCACACTTTTATTATAAAATTATATCCGCTATGATGTGGTTATTGTATGTAAATTAACCTTTTATCAAGTAAGACAATGAGCATTTGTAATATATCAATATATTATATTATATTTTTTATTTTTATTTTTATTATATTATTTTTATTATTTATTGATTTATACTTCTATTTATTGTTAATTAAATTTATTTCTATTTATTATTAATTTAATTATTATTTTATTTAATTATTATTTTATATTAAATTAATTATTTTATTATCAACACTTAAATGACTTTATTTATTTATTTATATTTTATTATTTTTTTAAAGTTATTTTTATTAATATTTTACATATAGAACAATCAACTGATCAGCTATATTAAATGGCTAAACCAAGCAGACCAAAGACTGCCGATGTATGAGCTGCTGGACAAATGGTGATCATGTGTTTGCCACGTATCACCTGATTACCTCATTTCTGATCATCCGAAACAGGGGATCTCCCAGCAAGCAATAGTGGGGGTAATCTCTCCGAGTTCCAATCTCTGATAACTGATATCAAAAACTGTCATCCAATCCTGTTCTAAATGTGCTCCATATCCAACCCCACATCTAAACAAACATAAATGGAACCCATATCCATAACTCCATGCTCCAAAATCTATTTGCCTAATCCAAGAATATCAGCAAAAGCCCACTTCAACTGTTCACTCATCACACCAGTAACCCACTTGAATTCCCTGAAAAACAGCACCATTCAACTTGAGAATGCTAAAGATATAACTTTACCAACCATGGCTGACATTTTAGCCTCATCCAAGACCCAGAACCTCGATCTCCAGCTCAAAACACTAGGACCTTTCTTTAGAATCACAGCAAGGAGTCTTGATACCCTTAATGAGCTTGGAAGAGCTGAAGGGCTCATAAGGGTTTGGTTGGGAGGCAAGATTCTTCATTTGGATTCGATAAGATTGAGAAGAGAGACGATGGGCATGGAGAGGTCAATTTTCGGCATTGGTTTGTTTATTGGAGCTGTTGCTATTCGGTATGGATATGATTGTGGGTGTAGAACTGCTGAGTTGCTTGCTATTAATGACACTGATCTTTACCATTCTAAGGTTCTTGCCTTTCCCATTGCTTCTCTTTTTTAATTTATCAAAATCAAACCAGCTCTGTTAGTGGTGGATACTGTTCCGAATTTTGCCATTCCTTTTCTTAGAACAACACTAAATGGTACATATTGCAATTTCATATTGCTAAATTCCTCAACCCTTTTGTGTTTTACTTTTTCTGGGTATAAATTTATCTGGTTTGGTTTTCTGTGGCTGTGAGTTGTGATGGGAAAAAATGAGTAAGCAATTTGTTGTAGCCTCTAATTATTGAGGAATAAGCAATTTTAATTTTTAACAGTCAGAAGTTACCAAGGAATGACATTAGCACTGACACTATCATTATACCTTGTTGCTTGAAAACTATTAGGCTTGCTGGAGAACACCTTCATAGCTATGGTAACTCTTCAATCAGCTAAGGTGGTTGCCTTTTTAAAATATATATTATAGGATGTTGTAGCAGTCAGGGTCTTCACCTAGGTGGCTGAATCAATTGTAAATTATCTCACCTTGTTTCTTAATTTATTAGCTTGTTAGGTTCTATACAAGAATTGGGTTCAAGACTGTCCATGAAGTAACTGGTTCAACAATTGGAGATCTTGCTCATATGTTGGTCTGGGGAGGCATAGGAACTCGAATGGATGCTGATATTGAAGAGCTTCTAATAAAATGGTGCTCCAGGTTCAAACATCGAGATTGATTTCATACCATTTCTTAAAAAGTTTGTCCTGTGATGCAAAGGCTGAAAACCTGAACTGAATGAATCTTGTATGTTTAAAGCACTGCTCTAATCTCTTTTGGGCCTATCTGAATAGAAAGTTTTTCCCAGCAATTTACTTGAGCTAACTAGACACTCAATTTAGGCAGTTGACATGTGCCAAAAGGAGGGGAAAGGTACTTCTCTTGAACTTCTGTTTGATTGAAGTAATTAAATTGTAAAACAATGTGCAGAATAGACTGTAGAAAGAATGACCATTGCTTGGATGTAGATATTGTAGTCATATACAATCTTGCTTGTGTTTCCTAAGTTTCCCTTCAAATCTGTACTTTTTACTACTTTTTAATGATTATTATTTAGTGGAAATAATAATTTTCTAGAATCCACTGTCCCGATTGTCCCAATATTTGCATTTTGTTTTAACTACTTTATGCTCAAGCAAATTGGATTTAGTTGCCATTATAGCTAATTTTTCAGTAGTTATTTGGGTGATGTTGCGGTGAAAATGATAATGCTTATCAAGCTGCTGTGTTACTTCCACCAAGACTCTTCTACCATCCTGAATGGTCTTTATCAGTTTTATTTTTCCTTTCTTCTTCTTGTCTGAATATATGCCTCCATATACGCACATATAACAGAAGACAGAAGACGGTTACCAGCCTCTTTATGGATCTTTTTACCACTGAAATTTCTGTAGTTTGTGAACATCAAATATATAGCCGACCCCAATTAGTTTGGGACTAGGGTTTAGTTGTTGTTGTTGAACATCTAACATATTATTTTTGTAGTTGAATTAGATAATTTTTGCTCTCAGAACCTCAAAGAAGTTACTTCTGTTTCAGTTAATGGACTAATTCAACTAACTGCAGCATTACAGATTGCTAATCAAATAACTGAAGTGGTAACTTGAAACCCAGATCGTAAAAACCTAGGGCCTGTGTCTTACAAATGAAAAATCTAAGAGAATAGGCACATAATAGCTAGGAAAAGCACACCTTTTAAGGTTGAGATTAACTGTGAAAGAGAATCTGGATTTCAGCAGTTGAATTTCCAAGAATAAGTAATGAAAAGGCTAGTAATGAATAAGTAATGGGTCTTTATTCACTTTCTTGCAGGACACCAACAGAAAGCACCAACCGATCAATGTTCATCCTGTTGAATTTGGTTAACATCCCCAGTCATCAATACTGCAAAAAATCTTGAAGCCTCTAATATGCTAAATGAAAATTGAGAGGAAACTGCAATAGGACAACAAAAAAGAGATAAAGCAGAAGTAAAATAAGAAGAACCCATTTACTTTATGCTTGTCATTAAAGTAAAAAAAGGAAAAATAAAATAAAATTTTACAGAGTAATCTCTGAAATTTGAGTTCTATTAGCCATAGAATCATTAAAAACTTCAGTTTGACTTTCACTTGCAGCAAAATGAATAACAGATCAACTTTCATTTTCAATAGATGGTGAATTTGCAAAGCAGAAAGGAATTTGAATTCAATATTTCATAGTTATTAAAGTTGATTGATATTAATATTTTTTTTTTATGAAATATCTTTGTAAATAAAATAGTTTTGATATTAGATAAGTATCAATTATAGAAGATTTGGCATTTATTATTATTATTATTTTTTTTTTAGTAGAAAATTAAGAGATGCCTGGAGAAATTGTGATTTGTATTTTATTTTTATTATATACTTTTAGGTAGATGATATTTCGCTAAAACATCAAAATGGACAAAAATAATTAGTAACTTTTAAAATATGAACCAATCAATTTGATGAATTGCAACCAAATTGATCAATTACCACCCTATTGATCAATCATCATGCAAAGTAACTTTCAATTTGATTAATCATCAAAGATAAGGACAAAGACAAAACAAATTTATTTGGAAAAAAAAAAAAAAACAACTACTAAAACAGCTTTAGTGATCAAACCTTTACCTATAACCTTGATAAATTTATCTGGCAGTCATTCAAATTTATTAATTTTTTCAATTCTGTTATTATATTTTAGTTTGTTTTACTAAAATTACTCATTTTTATTAACGGTTACTTAGACTAAAATTCAATAAAATCTTCGATAAAACTCTTATATAGTGTGTCCTAGGTAGCTTTAACTTAATTCAACTCAATTTAACTAATCTTTTATCCTAAAAATTTGAGATCGGTTATATGGATTCTCTTTCTCCATTCTAAATGATTTTGAGTTAAATCCTTAGAAATGTGTAATACTTCTAGGTCATGTTGTACTACTATACTCTAAGTAAGTTTAGGTCTACCCCTTCTTTTCTTTCTATCCTCTACCCTAATATGCTCTACTTGTCTAACTGGAGCTTTCGTATGTCTACGCTTCACATGATCAAACCACCTCAATCTCTCTTCTCTCAACTTATCCTCAATTGGTACCATTTCTACCTTTTCTCTAATACTCTCATTATGGACTTTATCTAGTCTAGTATGACCACTCATCCACCTTAACATTCTCATCTCCGCAACTTTTATCTTAGACACATACGACTCTTTCAGTGCCCAATACTCATTACCATAAAATATGGCCGGTTGTATAGCTGTACGGTAAAATTTTTCTTTCAACTTATTGGGAATGTTGCGATCACATAAAACTCTCGTGGCACGTCTAAGTAGTTTGCGCTTAGCCGGTCCCAAGCTCGGATAAAGGAGGAGGGTTGCGGTAGGTGACAACTAGCGTAAAAATTTCGTCACATCTTATGATATGGATCTTTGGTAGGGGTGGCCACGGTCCGGTTTCAAACCTAAACCGAACCGGAACCAGTTCGGTCAAAATTGGACCGAAACCAGTCAAAATCGAAACCAGCTTCGAACCGAACCGAAACAATCATTCTACGGTTTGGTTCAGGTTTATAATTTTTAGAAACCGTGAACCAGCGGTTCCAAACTGGATTGAACCGATGATTTCGAACTGGACTAAACCGGCTATTTAAATACAAAAAAATTCAATAAATACTTCACTTCACTCCTAATTCATTTTTAATGATATATATATATATATATATATATATATATATATATATATATATATATATATATATATATATATATAATTAATTCTCTACAAAATTATTCTCTACACTCTCTTTAATTCTTAATACTCTTTCAATTTCTCTCAAATTTTTTAAATAATTATTTTCTACACTCCTTTTAATTCTCAGTACTTTCACAATTCCCCTACTTTATTATTTTATATGCTCACTGAAATTTTTAATACTATCTCAATTACTCTGTTATTATTTTATATCTTCAATAAAATTTTCAATACCCTCTATTTTGATTTTTTTTCTTTTATATTTTTTTAATTATCAATTATCATATAATTTTTTAAAAAAGGGCAAGTAATACTCAATTTAACTAAGTTTTTATCCCAAAATTTTATTGGGGTCGGCTATATGGATACTCTTTCTCCACTCTAAACGATTTTGGATTAAATCCTCGGAAATGTGTAATGCTTCTAGGTCATGTTGTACTATTCTTCTTCAAGTCAATTTAGGTCTACCTATTATTTTCTTTCTATCCTCTAACCTAATGTGCTTTACTTGTCTAACTTGAGCTTTCTTATGTCTATGTTTCACATGACCAAACCACTTTAATCTCCATTCTCTCAATTTATAATTGAAAATTTTGATTCCTCTAAATCCTAAAGGGATACATGGGCAAAATTAAGTTCATGCACATTTTTCTAATTTTTTTTAAAAAAAATTAATTTTATCTCTAGTTTTTAAATAAGTTCAAGTTTTTGCTTATTAAATTTTTCTTAAAAATAAGTTATTTTTATTCTTATTTTTCTTATTTTATTTTGATTGAAAGATTTCTAAGAAAAATTAAAATGTTTTTACAAATATAACTTAAATTTTAAATCAATAAAATTTTCCTCTAATTTTTTCTTTTAAGTCGCTCTTAAACTGCCCCTAAACCGCTTCCAAACCATCTTGAATTGTCATTTTTTGAATCGTCTTTTAAACCGTTTTAAACCGGGGCTCGAACTGAAACCCGCGGTTCAAGAACCGTCTTCCAAACCGTTCTATAACGGTTTGGTTCAGGTTCATGATTTCATTGAACCTGAACCGGCAGTTCAAAAATCGTATGTCACCCCTTACCTCTCTGTAAGGCATAATATGATCCCGTAGTATACCTAATGAATTACCGAATTTCACCTACTGATAACCCATTAGGTACACTACAAGGGATTTTAAAACAATTTTTTTACTTTTTGAAAGTAGTTAGCATTTCTAGCAGGTATTAAAAACATTTAATTGAAGTTTAAAATCTATGTAAAGTTTTTGACAAATTCTATTTTTCCATAAATTTTGTAAAAATTTCGGCAGAGTTCCGGCTGTATTTGAGAAAACAAAAAATTTTCACCTTTAGAAAACACTTCCAATTTATGCACTTTACTAAAATCAACCACCATCATAGCTCAATTCATCACAAATTTTCCCAACTCCACAATTCAAATCAATTTTCAACTCAAATATCTTCAAAAATAATGCTAAATAATTTCATTCACACTCCATTAAAGAAAAATTAATTTATATTCATCAGTATAAATTTATAGCAGAAAATCCAAAAGTAATATTATTACAATTTCTGTACAAACTACTTCAGACCAATTTATAATGTACATACAGTCATTTACATCAAAATAAAGATATACAATAAGGGTATAATGTAATACTCGACAAAAGATCCAAATGTAGTACTATGATCCTCAGCAGCTCACTCGGCTGCTTTACTAGTCTCTCTACCCGTGACAACAATAAAAAGCCATCGCTGAGTACATGACTCAGTAGTGCACAACATACTAAAAATACTCCTTTATGCATAATTAAATCACAAATATCCAATTATAATGATGAAGTCAGTAAAGAGATGCAAAACACAAATTTAAATTTTAATCAAGCATTTTCGTTTCAGAAGTCACAAAACAAACTTTATAAAAATACACAGTCGTATCATGCCATTAATACAATGTTCATCTAAATAGCCAGAGGCTTATGAGGCATACTAAGGCTAGCTAGCTCAAATCAATGGGTACCCATTCAAATTTCTTCCTCTACTGGTATACACCTCAACACTTCAGCCAGAGAGAGAATTCAAAACTATTTCCTCCCATTAGTCATGCTAGTGAGGCATTCAAATAAATGGTCATGACACTGTGGTTTCAAATTTATCTTAACAATTTTCTAAATTTTTATTTGCAATTCATCACATACTACTAAATTTTCTAACAATTTAGGTCAAAAGCATATTGTTCCATTAAATCATAATTTCTAATATAAATAAGTCACAATTTATTCATTCAAACAATTTGCCAAAGAAAATTTACAGAAAAATTCTATGTTGTGCACAAATCTCGTGCGAGTCGCCTCGAGGCTTTGACTCGATGTTTCCTTTCCTTTCTCCATATTCTTCTCAACTGAAACACACAATTTGCAGTGTTTCAGTATCACAACTTATAATAAATCCAATAAATAAATTCATGTCTACTTAATTCTAATCTTAATATGCTTAAAATTATGTTCTTAAAAATTTACATTTTGGGGTTACTATTCATGGCACTATTCAAGTCAAAATGTTGACTTTCTCATGCTTAATAGGTATGTGAATTCTAATTAGACCCACATACCATATTTTGAGTGTCAAACTTGTTAGTTTAGGTTGTCATTTCAATTTCTAACTCTTCTAAGAGAAATTGCCATTTTTCAGTTTTGATTCCCTGTTTTGCACTGTTGCATTAGTCTGGTTACTGTGGAAATTTGGCTAAGTGTCCTTCATCAAAGTTGTCCCTTATTGTCTTATCTTTAATTCCCCTTTTGAATCACTCCATTTGGAGTTTTGTAGGCCAAGATATGGCCATTTGAATAAGGCTGGCCGGATTGGTGTTACCAAAAATTTTTGAGCACCTAATTGGTTCTGGCAGTTTTGGACCACTAACTTTGGGTGACAATTTCACTTGGTTATGGGCAGAATTTGGGTTGGTGTTCTTCATAAAAGTTGTAGTGCTATGTCATACCTTTCCAATGCCACAAAAATCAGGTCATTTGGACCTGTCTAGCCCAAGTTATGGCCACTGTTCATTTGGTCCTTTTGGTACAGTGGCAGTGCACAATACCTGGATTTGATCTAATTGTTCACTATGTTAATGTTATTTTCTGGGAATGGTTTCTAAATGAAAAATGTGTCATTATCTGTCTATTTTCATTCCTAATTGGCATCACACCAATTGGGTTGGTAAAATTTTAGTTTTGATCCCTCAAAGGGACCTAGGTCAATCTGCCAGATTGGGACTCCTAACCAATCTGAATTGCATTTTGTTTCCACTCATTCAGACACATCACAATTGGTCCCAATTGACCATTTTTAATCTTAATTAGGGTCAATTGCATTAATTGACCATTTCCTACAAATTTTCCCCTAATTTCAACACTCAAGACCCTAATTTCTAAATTTCATTCAACTAATGAAATTAAAGTGTATTTCCAACATCTACACACCTAATTCATCTCAATTAACCCTTTAATTTCATCAAAGTCATGCAACTCTACCCCCCCCTCTATTGCTGGCCGAAATTTTCGATTTGTCCCCATGATAGTTTTGTTTGCATTTTCACTTTAATTTTAAGTGCATGGAACCATAAACACATAAATCAAACTAAAAATTTCAATTTAAATCACTAACATCTTCTTTGGAATTCAATTCTCAATTTCCTTCACTTTTCTCCTTTCTTTCCTTCTTCAAATTCCTTCTCAAGTTGAGATAGCAAGGTTTTATAGAGAATTTTGGGGGAAATTAGGGTTAAGTGCATAAGAATCAAGCTTGAGATCAAGCTTTAATGGAAGATGGAAATAGAGGTTTTAAAGTGAGAGGGAGGAGAGGGATGAGGGACGGCACAAATGATGAAGGTGACCATAATTTTTTTTTCTTTTGTTTTATGTAATTATTTGGCTATTTGACTAGTCAAAATTTTGGGTAAATTAAATTTTATTTTGATATCATATGTGATGTCATCAAAGTGATGTAATAATTCCATTTTTCAATCTTTTTCTTTTTTCTTTATTTTTCCTTATTTCTTTAATTTAATTCTATATTCCGAAATTTTCATTTTTCCAAATTTATTGGACAGTTAGGTCAGGAGTCACCTCTAGGGGTGAATTGACCAAATTGCCCCTCGCCGTTTTGATCCGGTTTGTTAGTAATTCAATATTTCTTTCAGATCTCTGACCTATTTATTTGACCTACTTATCAGCTCTTTCCTGTGAGTTTCTCTTTTCTACTAGGTTCGCAATAGTCCTTAGGACCGCGGCGTCATAATTTCTGGTCCAAAATTAGGGTTAAGACTGACCTCGTAATCACTTCCTGGTAAGGTCACCCATCGCTGTGACCCTCGGCTCATTTAACTTTTTATACTTTATTTTTCTTACTTATACTTAACTATCTGACGATCACTATTTATTTTCATTTAGAGCTTATTTAGGTGTCTTAAATGTGGTTCTAATTTCCTTAATTGTTCGGACTGACATTGGTCACCGAAATAATAAAATATATCAAGCTATACATATAGGGATGTTACACTGTAACCGGTGATTCCTGAACCATGGCTACCCCTAATCCTAGGTAGCTTTAAATCATAAAAAAAAAATTTCCTTTTCAAGTCAAATTAAAAAAAATAAAAGAATATATATATGTGTGTGTGTGTGAGTGTGTGATTTAAAGCCACGTAAAATTGCCACATGGTAGTTTTTTTTATCAAAGATTTTCCTGAATTCTAATCTAAGTGACTGTTAGTAAAAAATAAAAAAAAAATAAAAAATCTAAGATTATTAAAATGAAACAATTAGCGAATTGAGTGACTGTGATTAAAATTTATCTCCAATAACATACATTTTATTGAATGACAAAGAGATTTAAAAATGTTTAGGACAAAAAAATCTAAGCTACATTTATGTTCTCCTATGCACATTGATCTGTTTGGTTAGTTGATATTTAAAGGTTAATGCTCATTATTTTTTATTTAAATTTTTTGGTAAAATGTTTACATCACCTACTACTGCTACTAATAATAATAATATTTCATCAATTGGTATAAGCACCAAGCACCAAATTTGGCACATAATAAACATACATAAAATTTATTTTTGATATATAAAAAATTTAATTGAATTTTTAAATAATTTTATTTAATTTTTATTTTTTTAAATTATAAAGAGAAAATTTTTTATTTTAAATATAAAAATTAAATTAAATTAAATTCTTATAAAATTTTAGATTCGAGATAAAGTTTGAAATTTTGAGTTTCTTTCTTGCCACATAAAAAACAATTAGAAAAATAATTTAAACTTGGTATATTTTCAAAAATAAAATATCCTCTCAAAAAAATTCTTATATCATGTTATTTATTTATTTTTATTGAGTCTTATAGAAATAAACAAAATATTAATTATTAAAATCCTAGATATTATTGATTAGTTAGATATTCAAACTAAATGCATTTTCATTTACTAAAATGAATAGTACAATTATTCTCAAATATTGGGCATGAAATTACATAATATTTTACTATTATTAAATTATAATATTTGAGACTTAGTCAAAAAGTTAGGATAAATTAAGTCAAAAAGTTAGGATAAATTATAATTTAATCTCAATATATTAATTTATATATTTTTAAAATTTTAATTTTTGATATTTTAATAAACATGTAAATTAATTTATCTGTCTAATTTTTTATTTAATTTACCGTTAATTATAAATAAATATTAAAATAATATTATAAATTTATAATAAAAAATTTTATTATAAAATAGTCTATATTTTATAATATTTATTATTTTAATTACAATATTACTATTTCATTTTATCAATAATCTACAAATATATTATATATTTAAAATAAAATAATTTAATTAAAAACTTTTTATTTTATTATTTTATAATTTTAAAAAAATCTAGACTCTTTCGCTTTCATATAGCAAAGACTAATATATAATTTTATTAAAATATCAATCCTTAAATAAGTGAATCTTAAAAATATAAGACTAATATGTAAATTTTGTTAAATTTTAAAGAGTAAATTATAATTTTCCCTGGCAGCGTGTAAGTAATTTTCTATTTTTCCTAATGGCGCATAGTTTGGGTCACTTCTTGTCATAAAGTTAACGTTAAGACTCTACTTGAAAAATACACAAAACTATAGGGTAGTATTTTGTAATTTCCCAAAAAATAATATATTTCATACTCAGAAAATTTTAATTATTTTTTAATATATAAAAAATAAATCTCACATAAGGCCCACAGTATATCCGCCTCAAGGCCCTCAATTGGATTTTGCGATTCACAGCGAAGGGAAGAAGCGGAAGAAGTAAAAGCCCTAATCTACTTTCTCATATTTTCTTCCTCTTTAAACATGTCACGACGAGAACGAGATGCTCGCGATTCCGATTCTAGACGACACCGTTCAGGCTTCGACAGAGAACCCAGGTACCATCTCTTTCTCTCTACACCTAGATAATGTTTAGGGTTTTTATGGGTCTTGATTTTTTTTTCTGGGTTTTAAATTTTGATGGGGAAGTTTTATTGAATTATCTATTGCGGACTTCTTTTGGACATTTTATATACATTCAGTTGATCATTTGAAATTGAAGTTGTGGAATGCAAAAGCTGTAGCTTTTTTTTTTTTTACTGCATTTAATGGCCTAAGGAAGTATGAGATGGGAGAGATTTCAGCGCTTATTCTTCAAGGCATTGAAGGGTCTAACTTCGTATGCTGAACCCATTTTGCTGGTTTCTTGCTTTTTGGCATTGAGGAATAAAATAATATCTGTAGATAAATGATTTATATGCAGCGCTTGTACCCACTAATTGTTGAGTTCTGAGATCGGATATTTATGTATTGCAATCTGTGTTTGCGATTACAGCAATCTTGAAATGTCGAAAGTATTACCACCTGTTTGGAAATAAGAATTTAATAAGAATTCAATTCATTGATTTCTTTTTGGTCAATTCTTAAGAATTCAATTCTTTTTAACTTTAAAAAAAATTATTTTAAAAGAAATGGAAATCAAGAATGATTGTGTGAGAATTCAACTGTATTCTTTTATTGCAAATGATTTATTCCAAAAGGAGGCTAAAATTTTACAAGAATTCAATTCAATTGATTTTTTTTATTAATTCGAATGAAAGAATTCAGTTCTTTTTAACTTGAAAAAATTCATTTTAAAAGAGATAAAAATCAAGCATGATTGTGTGAAAATTCAATTGAATTCTTTTCTTGGAAATGATTTATTCCAGAGGAAGTCTTAAATGAGGTTAATTTGGCATCTTTTTTTTTTTCTTTTTCTTTAAGTGCAAAAAAAAAAGACAAACTATTCTCCACTTTCTTTTCCTTTTCTCTCACCTTTCATGTGCCTAGATTCATCTATTATTGGTACCTACACTCGGAATTGACCTTGGCAGTTCAAACTAAGCCAACTCCAATTGGTGATTGGTTTACCATTTCAAAATTGGGTGTAGACACTAGACATGCTTTCAGATAGAATGTCTATGCCATGAGTTCTGTTACCGTGAAATAATTTATTGTGATTTTGAATCATAACATGGCTTATGTTTTCCACTGCTTCAGTCCCAAGAGGTCTAGGAGGGATGGAAAACCAGTGACAGAGAGAGTTCCTAGCAACACCAACTTGGATGTTGAAGATCATGCAGATCGGGATCAAAAGCATCGCAGGCGGCTGCAAGATGCATTACCTCTTGAGGCTCCTTCAGCACCTGATTCCAAGGTAGAGTCTGGTGCTGTCAGCAAGGAATCTGACAAGAAACCCAATGGACATCATGAAGGAAGCAAGCATTCTGATCCAACTGAAGTACCTCGGTCTCGATCTTATTTTCAGGTGTTCATCACTTATGAGTACGCGTTACTTTCAGTTATTCTAGTTTGATTTTCTTAAAATTTATCTCATTATCTTGCTATTTATTGATGGACTAATCTCTGGCTTGTCATTTTTTGGATACAATATCTTACAATTTGAAGTTGTCTGATCTTTGTCTTGGACATAACATCTTACAAACTATTGATACTGAAAATTCCAATGCTCTGATAATGATTTTCTAAAGAACATTTTTATTTCTTGTTATCTTATCTCTCCATATGATTTTTTTAGCAACACCCAAAACTCATCTCTGTGTGTGTTAATCCTCTTGGTTTTAAGGCAAGGAGGTTTATTTGCTGACTTTAAGTGCATCCCTATCTTAGTGGCATGGTCTGGACTTGATATTGTCCATACCTTTCGGCTATGGTTTAATTGTTTTGTGTTTCCGTGGTGAGTGGACAACAAACTCTTTTGGCTTTTTGAAAAATTGCCTTTGATATCTAACCAAACATTGGTTTTTTGCCTTTTGCTTCTGAATAACAAAATGCAAGAAAACAGAACTTCAGTAAGGTGACGAATGGGGCCTTTATTTGAAACGAAATAGGGCAATTTAATTGTCAAGTGACATCAAATAGTTCCCTTTCTGGAAACACTTAAATGAGCCGATTTTCCAATACCAGATTATGGTATTTAATAAATAACTCATGTAGTATATTATCTAAAGAATGTAGAAGCTAACATGTGTCATGAATTCTTCCAAATGAGTGGAAGTAAATGACTCGGGTGTATGCTGAAACGCATTGGGGTGGACCTTTAATATCGTGATGATATATGTGCATCTTTTTGCATGTGGGGCCAAAAGAATAGGATGAATATTTTCCACGCCCACGCTCCATATTGATCATATGTATTAATAAATGAGGAGAGTTTCTCTAGATCTTAATCACTTGGTTTTCATTCAGTGTATGCAATTGCAAACCTTTTTTTCTGGGCTGATGTAGTGGGATTGTTGTCCAGTCCAGCCCATGCCTTCGAAAGCCTCCATGTATATAACAATCTTAGGCTTGCCTGTGCATGTCTTTTAACAGCACGATGAGCGTGGTAATGCCGCGCAAGTTGGTCGAAACTTTGGTCGGAGAGCAGCTACTGGTGAGTTCTATTTCACTTCCTGGACTTCTGTTGTTATTTTTAATTTTTTACTACTTTTTCCTAAATATATTTTTAATATTGGCTTTCTGTTATGTTCTTTTTTTAGAACTGGTATATAATGCTGTAAGGATATTACTGTGTATGCTAACCCTTTGCAACAAATGCACATTATTATTTCTACCTTTTTGGGTGATGGTGAACATAACACGTTGGGGTTTTTTGTGTGGTTTCTCTCCTTTTTTATTCCTACTGGAATTTATTTTATTCCTTTTATTGTTTTGTTTTTTGTTTGTACATAGGTTGATCCTATTACTTGTTTCGTTTTTTTTAAGTTCAATATTAAATTCTGTAGTCGGCTAATGGGATTTGCTTGTTAAATGTTCTCAAGTTGTCTTCTCCTTAAGTCATATGCCAGCACTACCGTTTCCACGTGTTGAGCCTCATGTTTTTGGCATTTGGAGGCTTCTAGTAATGATCCTAAAATTACTTGTAATTTTCACCTATGTAACAAAGTTGCATAGAGGACATGGAATACAAGAGTTCAATTGTCCATGTCCGTGGCTCTTATTTAAATATTGAGTCATGACTCTTACTTTATTGTTTGCTTTGTGAAAATATTGTTAATTTGTTATTCACACGCCAGATTATGGTATTTATAACATAGTATCATGCATATTTATTTTTGACTGGAAGCTTCAATTTTGAAGATGATCACTGACTGTTCCATTCTTTTGAAGAGCGTCAATGGAGGGATTCAAAGGATGTCGGAAATGAAAGAGCAATGGACAAGTCATCAAGTTATGATTCACGGCAAAGGGATGAGAAAGCACAAGCTAAAGGGGGTGACAATGTCTGGCGCCATGATGGTTTCTTCAAAATGGAGGCTGAACCAGCACCACCTGTGAGGAAAAGACCTGCATTTAGGGAGACAAAAATTCCAGTGGACTCTGAAAATGCTGAGAAAGCAGCTAGTGAGCCCTTGAGACTGGGTCATCCTGATCGTCACACATTGGTGAGTGAAAGGAGGGAGGAAAGAGATCGTAACCCCCGCCATTCTGACAGATATGAGAGGCCAGTGTTAGGAGACAAGAAAGAACCACAGAGGGGTAGCCTCCTTTCAAGGGAAAGATACACTAGTGGTGGTGGCGGCGGCAATTACAGGGGAAGAGAGAGATCTAGCGGAAGGCAAGTTTATCGCCCAAGTGGTGCTCGAGTAGAAAAATGGAAGCATGATTTGTATGATGAGGCTAATAGGAGTCCAACCACAAAGAATGAGGAGGATCAGATTGCAAAAATTGAGGAACTCTTGGCTTCATAGCTACAAGGATGGAGTTCTTGATCTGCATAATGTGGTCTGTCTGGTTCATTTAGAACTGAGGGAAAGTTTTATATTTACCATTTGATATTTTGGCTTTTCTAAGACATTTTGAGCACGGGGTTGGAATTGGAATCCCTTGTGTTTGTGACTTCAATTTCCATCATTGAATTGGCGTATCTGCATAGTAACATTAAATTTACTATTTGCTTTGAGGTATTTCACATATGATGCTAATTGCCAAATTTCAGGTAATTGTTAGCTTTGGCTATTGATTGCGATTAAGGCTTAGTTGATGTGGTGTTGTAGTAATTTAAGTAATTAAAGTTAATTTTTTCTTAAAATAAATGCAACTTGATTTTTGTAATGATGAAACCATGAAGCCAAATTTCAAATTAGATGTATGATGCCACAATTATATTAGATTTTTTAGGTATATTGTGTTTTACTTTTCAATGAATCATATGGCCTTAATTTCTAAAATTCGTATGTTTATTTAATTTGAATTTTAATACCATTTTCTTTAAAGAATATTACAATTCATGAATTTTCATTTAAAAAAATAATGTTTGTTTTAGCAAAATTGAGAGACTGATTTCACTTCCTCAAGAAACAAATTATATATGAATTTGGAATTTACATTCCAATTTGAGTCCAAGTGCATAGTGTCCTCATAAACAATATCCAGAAAATTACTTAAAAGACCTCAAAATTGCAAACCAGAAAATTTACAGCTATATCACCACCTTCTTGAAGTGTACAAAATATTTAAAAAATAAGGCAAAAAAATGTTCAACAAATTCTACACCTATCAAAGATGAAGATCTTCAATGTCAGTGATACCATTAATGGACTTTTTATCAGGTAAGTTGACCACCAGCTGACCACAGGCACCACTTATGTCCTGACCCATTTGCTTCCGAACTGTTGTCCGAATGTTATAGTCCCCTCTAAGAATTATCTGGAATCTTGATACTTTCTCCTCGCTACTGGTTCTGAATTGACTCAAACTACCAATTGGGTTGAAAGGTATCAAGTTCACAACCTGATTAGAAAGTTAGAGAGTCAAATGCAAAGGGCATTATGCAATCGATTAGGTAACAGCTGAGTTAATGAAGTTACAACTAAACATACAAGCAAGAAAGTCATATGAATAATGCCATTTACAGTTCAACTATCAAACAAGTCAGCACAAATGCACAATGGCAATGCCAAAGAATTCATGGTGCCAAAAAAGGATAATTATGTTTTTTAAGTGAAACGGTTATTATCAAAAGGAAAAAGAAATGTGTAATTGAATCAAATTATCGAAGTTCATAGGGTATGAATTATGATAGAATGTAAAATGTTGCACGACACCAATGCATCATGCACTTCGTACATGCTCAAATTTAAATTTAATAGCTCACCACTTGAAATGTCTCTAGCAATTTACCAAGCTGATGGGCATGTTGCTCTTCATCATTTACTCCATCAAGCATTATGTACTCGATAAAAATTTTCTGCTGACTGAATTGAAACCAAATATGAGAGCATACATTGCAAAGAAATGTAAGTGCAGATAGTTATGTACAGGAAAATGAATAGCCATGTTTTACCTATTTTTTTGATACAATTGCAGAGCATCCATAAGCTTTTCTAAAGGAAAAGCCCGAGCTGCTGGCATTATATGACAGCGGATATCTTGAACTGGTGCATGCAATGAAACTGCCAAGTTCAAACCGGGAAGATCTTTCTGAAGCTTGTTAATAGCATGGATGACACCAACCTACAGAATATTAGTCAGTCAGTCCAAGTCAAGTAATTCCTGCATTCATGAATCCATTTTCAATTTTTAAATTACTAGTTAGAGCTTCAAGAAAAAAAAACATAGATAGTCAAGTCAAATAATCGAAGAAAAGCAAAAAAAGAACACTTCTACAGAACATTTCATCTGTTTGCTAAAATATCTGGTTGTGGGTACATCCATACATGTATATCATAAAGCTTACTCTCCCAATAATCTTCAATCGCACATCATGAGAACATCAAGAGAAGAAAATGATAAAGAGTAATGGCCCATGCTGATGATATATCTAACAGTAGAATGGTAGAAATATTGGAATTTACCATATCTCAGTTACCAGGATAAAAAATGTAAATTCTAAAGCCATTTGATAACTTACAAGATAGTTGGGTGTGCAGAATTTTAATAATACTATTATCCTTTACCTTTTCTTTTAAAAAAATAAAAAAGGTAAAAGTTAACCAATATCCTAGAATGCAGAGGCAGTAAAGGGCCAATCTTCCACAAACCACTGCAAGTAAATTTAACAAGAAATCCAATAGATTAGAAGACAGGAATATGAAACCTAGTCACCTAAGTAAGAAAATTTAACAGTTGACCTATTAGGAGACCTAAAATAAAACCAAAATTCAATACATACATGATGAAAATCATTAAAGAAAAAGTATACACAATGCAATTACACATACTGTTGACACAGTAATTCTCTTTGGTGACAACTGAAATGGAGGTCCCAGCATCACGCGAATTGCTTCCACCAAAGCAGTATAATTATTCAATGGTTCTCCCATTCCCTGACCACAATTAGAAAACCAACGCATGGAATAATTTTCAGCCACATTTTGGACCAAAAAAATGTTAGAAAAATATTGTTTCAGCTTAGGGAGGTGGGGATGGTTTAGGAGGGGTAGAAATTTTGTGGGAAAAAGGCACTATTCGACAATAATAAATAAGATTTAAAAAAAAAAATCAAAAGCAAGAGGCTGAACCAATGGATGTGTTGCATTTACTGCTGCATAAACTTGGGCAGCAACACAATTTTGGCACTCTCTTTTTATATCTCGCTTTTATACTACCAGAAAACAGAATAGTGACATTTAATGGTAAACTTCAAAATGTACATTCCAAAATGCCAAGAAAAAGGATAACATTTTTCTCAAGTGAGCAACAAAACTATTGCTTTTGAAAGCAAGACTTTCACCTTTTCTCAATGATGGAGGCAGGGAGGTTGCCAATCAAGAAATTCTTGATTTAAAGTTTGAATCAAGATAACACCCAATGCAACAAAAGGTTGTAGAAAGCAAAACATACTAACCATGAAAACAACATTCCGTATTTGGGATAAATATGATGCATGGACTAACTGTTCAACAATTTCTCCTGATGATAGATTGTTTTTGAATCCCATGCTTCCAGTAGCACAAAACTTGCAACCCATTTTACAACCAACCTGTAACAGAAAGAGAACAGGTTGAAACTAGCATCCATCTGCATTCAATATTCAAGTTCATGAAAAAAAAATGTCATTTCCATTTATGAACACATGAAATGGCTGTTAATAACATAGAAGCAAAGGTCGTACCTGAGATGATATGCACAAAGTTGACCTTAGGCCACCAGGACGGGGTTTTCCACCATATTTTCCCAACCGAGTGTCATACCTCATAATAACAGCCTCCACAAAAGCTCCATTCTAAATAAGAGTGATAAAGTGAACCAAAATTAGGAAAACCCAAAAAGAACACACAGATGCAAGCACTTATTTTTACCACAAAAAGCTATGTTGATTTATATTTTCAGAAAATGTCCTTGAGCATCAATTAGAAATTAACATGCCTGCAAAAAAAATGAAATTAAAATCCTCAGCAGTAAGCTAAAACGAATTGTTATTTGGAAATTGAGAGCAAATAAAAATACACAAAATGCATAACCTGGCATATATAAAAGCAAAATCTAACATCATTTTAGAGAGATTGATATGCATAATTGTGGCCCTTGATATGCATCCAAACTTGATTACCGTTCTGGGTATAATAATGACCATAAAATGCAAAACAATTCAACTATTTGAATTAAACAAAAAAAAAAAAGGAACTGTCTTTAATCTCTTTTAAGTAATTCTTTTACCTTAAACCTACGATAAAAGGAAAGTAAAAAGAGAAGAAATATAAAATGAACACCTGAAGTTTAATAAGAAGCTTGGTGGTGACCCCATCATTTGATTCAACAATAGAATCAAGAGTGGAAGAGAGAGTTCTGAACTTGGAACGCAGGAGTGAGTAGGCAGCTGAGGGCAAATTGGGTATATCATCCCACTCGCAGTTAGGGTTCTTGATCACATACCTTCCTCATTCATTGAAACAAAAATCTAATTTAGCTCTAACAAAAAAAACCATTATCTAAAACACAAATATATACACATATATGACAGTGTAAATACAGAAAAAATGGAAAATGAAAAATAGCTATTAATTGGGCAGGTAAAGCGTATCATACTTCCAAATGAAAGGGATGAAGTGGAGGCTGATACCCACTTTCTCAAACTCTCTCCTGAGATCCGGGGCGTCGAAAATTGATCCAGAGTTCATCTTTGTGGCCATACAGATACAGTGAAATAATGGCGGTGAAGGATGTTTTGGTGTCTGGATTGTGCTAAGAAATCAGGACACAGCTTCTGGGTAAACGGCGGAGGCGGCCTGCGTTTTCTTATTGGAATAAGGTTAAATTATTTTAACTTTCTTAATTTTTAATGTTTGTTATTATAACAGTTTACGCCTAAAATTGGAAATCAACTAACTATCCCAGGCCTGCTCAAATCCGATTTGACCCGATTAAACGTAATATTGGGTTAGTGTAAATTACTACGAGGTTGTTGGATTTTACTAAAATTTACTTAGTTATTTTCGAAAATTCTTGAAGGCAATTAAATTGTCTTTTATTAATTCAAAATATAAGTATTCTTAATTTTGATTTGAAGGTTGACGCGGTGAAGAGAGTAGATAAATAATTTCGTGATTTAATAAAAATTAATTAAATATAATTTTTATTAATATAAATAAATATAATTAATTGAATTTTCATTATTTAAAATAAAATTTTAATATTTATTAAGTTGTATTTAATAAATTTCAATAGTTTTTTAAATTTTATAAAAGTATTAAGTATAAAATTTTTTATAAATATATAATTTTTTTAAATATTTATGAAATATTAAGTACATGTTAAAAAATAAATATATTAAAATTAAAAAAATAATATAACTATTTAATTAATTAGATTGCATTAATTCTTCAATTGTAGAGTAAAGTCGGGTTCAAATTGATTTGAAGGTGGATTTATTAGTTCACTGGTTTAATTGATCGATTAAATATGAATTTAATAACTATAACCACTTAGTTTTTTTTTTGTTACTATTCCATGAGAGCCCGATGGAAACTGCCTACAATGCCCTTGAGTGTTATAAGAAAATGTCCAAAATACCACATCTATAAGTTAAAATACCCATATTACTCTTTAGTCCTCTCTTAAAATCCCTCTCATTTTCCACTAAAAATCATCAAGCTTTGGCCTTGTTTTAGGATTGCAATGTTGCTGGTGTGGTGATATTTCACTCAAATGTGTTTTGAATTAAATTGCATTATAGCAAAAGTTTTTCAAAATTTGCACCATTAAATCTCTCACGTTTAGAAAATATTACTATTTAATCTTTTATATTTTTTAAAATATAATAATTTAATTCTCCATATTTAATTAATATATATTATTTTCTTCTTATCATTATCAGTTAATCCGAAAAAACAGACTATATATTTCCAACTTTAACAAACTTATATAAATAGAGCATCCAAATATATTATCACTTACAATCTATTTTCACCAATTTATTTCTTGCTTTTCATTGCAATAAAAATAAAAAACACTATTAAATAAACAACATAGTTGTCTTTAAGAATTTAAGGATCAAATAAACCTGTTCAAGCTTTTTCCCATCAACATGTGATCTTCTTTGAGCTTCACAACCTCATTCTTGGGCTCATTTTTCAACTTTATAACCCCATCTTTGAGCATATCTTCCAACTTCATAGCCTCTTCCCTTGACTAATTCATTTGTCGACGTTCAACAATCTGCCTTATTAAAGAGTTTTGGCTGTCTTCAGTTGAAGTGGCAGTCAAAGATGGAAGCTTAATGCACCATCCCTGAAATGTTCCACATTTATTATATGTGCAATAATAATATGATTGGTTAGGGTTTTTCTATAGACTGAGAAATTCTCACCCCATGCCTATTTCCATCCACCTACAGTGCCACTTGAAAGAACATTGTGATGAAACAAATGAACAAAGGAAAATGGGGGAATAAGGAGTGGTAGACATTGCAAAGATGAGAGACAAATGACCCAAGGCAGGAATAAATGCCAGAAAGAAAAGGGAAGAGGGGTTTTAAAAGCTACTAGGGATATTTTTGCCATTTCACGTTTTCCTCTTCTAACTTATTTTGAATTAACGAGGGACATCAAATAAATTTTAGCAAAATTGAGGGACCTCATAGTAATTTACTCTATTAGGTATTACTTATTGGCTTTGCCTGATGCTTGTGGCCGTTTGACTTCACAAGTTCTAAACCTAAGCCAGCCAGGCTCTGAAAAGGAGTCTTCATTATATTTCTCTCATTCTCTCTCGAATTAAACCTAGAGTTGAACTCATGGATCCTCAACCTGAGCCAGTCAGCTACATCTGTGGAGGTACGCCAATTCATGGTTTTTTCTATTCTATGATTTTTCTGTTCTATGATTAAGCCGATTATTAGGCGCTGAGTTTATTTTTTGGGGATTTTTTTTTGTGGTTTTTCTTGCTAAGATTGTGGCATGGAGAACACCTTGAAGCCAGGAGATGTCATTCAGTGCAGAGAGTGCGGTTACCGTATTCTCTACAAGAAACGCACTCGCCGAAGTATGCTTTTTTTTTTTCTTTGGTTGTTTATAGGTTTTGCTTTTGATTTCTGCTATTAATTTCGTTCTTTTTTTAATTTATTGAAGAAACTATAAAATTCGAGCATTTTTGTTGGTCAATTTTATTGCTTTTAGAAATTTATGAGGCTAGTTTTGTTGGGAATCACGATTAATCACTTACCCATCTGCTAGATGGTGATTAAATCTTTGCCCTTATTTATAGTGTTTTCGAGATTTGCGTCCTTAGAAGGCGCATTTAGATTGGTACTGCTAGTCTCACTGAGAATTCTCAAGCTAGTTAATGTGATGTGGCGTGGTTCACTGGTTAACTCATTAGCTTGTTTCATTTTTTCTCCATGGACTCCAAAAACCTTGCCCCAGTAAGTTTAAAATGTGGAAGGCATTTCTGCTTTACCTTACCAACAATTGCTAATGAGTAAACAAACCATTGGAGCAAGCCACCTTAAGTTAGCTAGCTTGCTAGCATAGCATTCAAGCCATTCTCCCAGCAACAAGAGAGAGAGAGAGAGAGAGAGAGAGAGAGAGAGAGAGAGAGAAAACAAAACACACACATGCACACAAAGTTCTTGCTCCCTGCTAATCAGTTTTATAATTCTATTTCTCCAAGTCTAGGAAAAAACTAGGCTATACAAATATTTACAAAGACTTAATATTCTTTCCTTGCCATTTAGAATTAGAATTAGTGATCCAAACTAGGAGAATTAGTTATTAATACTAAGGGAATAAATTCCTCAAAGAAAGCAAATACTAAGTAGTAAGAATTGCAGAGTTTGTAGATAATGATAACGCTCGACCTAATTATAAAATCCAGGGAGAATTACAAGAAAATCTAAATCAACAAAATTGAAATTACATACATAATTTTCAGTTTCCTTTATACTTGGCTGCATCATTTAATGAAGTAGTCATATGTGATAATAAACAATATAAACTCAAAAGACCTTATTTAGAGAATTATTACTGCCGCTAAGCATGAATAGAATCTAAGATGAGTACAGATTGGAGGAAACACTAATTAAACAAGGCTGACAGGCATACTGTGATTTGTCTATCTTGGAGCCAAATTAATTGGCCAAACTGTTAGCCTTCTACCTTGTGCATTCATTTTACTATCTAATAGTCTTAGACCAGTCAATCTCCACAAATAATTCTTTTATCCTTCTATTTTAATTCTGTTGCTTTTACAGGTGGTTCTGCTAGTTTTCACAATTTGCCTTGACTCTCTTTTAGCCAGAGTTGAATCCTTTACATTTCCATATTTCTACCCTATGAGCTATATTCTTATATGTTCCTGGCCGTGATCATTAATTTAACCATTCAAAACTTCTATACAAAGTCCTTATTTTATTTCTTTCCAGATTTCCATCAGCCAGTTTGTATTCCAATCCTTCTTTCATGCTCTAATGTCAATTAAATCAAAACACTGTTATTAATTGATCTTACTTCAAACTTCCACGTAGGTCCGAAACCCAAAAAATCTATCAATTAATCAAAATTTTCGTACCATGTAGGCTAAGATAAACTGTTTACTGAGATTTCCTGTATCATCAAGTTTTATTGTTCTAGTTAGGTTCTCTGCTTAGAATGTTTAATTCATCATACTTGCATGCTTAGCTTCTGAAACATGTTGAATGTGATGATAAAACAAGACTGTAGTTGACACTTGACATGAAAAAAGATGGAAAGATGGCTCTGTCATGAAGCATTTGCTACGTTGAATAAGTTGCTGTGGAGTCATCTAGGTCCCTCTCATGGTCAGATGTTCACACATATGCATGCATTGGTTGAAACACTGTGAAACCAAGGTAGAGCTATAACCTGTTCCCAAAATACGTGTGATTCATGTCTTTTTTTTTTTTTTTTCACAGTTCAAATGTATTTAACTGGTTTAAACTTTAGAACTTGCCTCATATGTGGCCTTTATTTATATATACCTTTTATCGGATAATTGTATCAAATATATTTGTACTTGTGCTCTTCAGAAGATTGAGATGCTCTTTCATTAGTAATTTTAAAAAAATGCAGATTATGATATTTACTTTTATGGTCTGCTAATGTTGTCATCTCATTTATTTGCAGCTATCTGTGCTTAAAGATTTGGTATAATGTGATAACTTTGCTTCTTGCAGTTATTCAGTATGAGGCACGCTAAAAGCAGGACAAGATGCAGAGTTTGCATACGGGGCTTTGTAACAAGATGCAGACTTTGTATACAGAGCTTTGTATTGAAGCATGCTTTGTCTGAGTGCAGCTAGCAGTTATATCTGGGTTTCTGTAATTTTTAAGAGATTTATGTTGAAACTATCAATATGACTGGTTGGTATAATTCTCTATTCTATAACTAAAAGAGCCAGTGTTGGATAATGCAATTTTGTGTGTGTGGCATCTCTGAACAATTAATGGATTAAAATTTACAAGTTTTGTGCGTGACATCTCTGAAAAATTAATGGATTTAAATATAAATGTTTGTGCTTGTGTAGTGCTTAATATTGCATTGCATATAACAATGAGCTTTAGCTGGGCTGTCAGGTTTTGAGTTCAAGTCTCAATAGGAACCAATTGTACTAATATGTATATGCATATTCCATTGCGGATAATTGATTGCTGTTGCAGGATGTTAGTACGATTTGATATCTTAGTATGAGTTGATATCTTCTTCTTCTCCTCCTTTTCTTCAATTTTGTGTGATTGAAGGTGAGAAACATCAAACGTAAACAATCCGCTGTCAAATCATGTGACGATTTGGTTTCTAAATACTATCATCTAATTTGATGTAGAAAGGCTTAGGGGACATAATTATTTGTGCTGCTATTGAATTTCATTTTTATGATATTACATTATTTGTCCTTGTTACATAAAATTATAAATTTGTATTAAACTTTTTCCCTTCAAAGTCTGCTTAATGGCATTAACCCCATGCTATCTACAAGTATGATTACGACAACATGCTTTGCCAAGTCAAAATTTTAGATTTTTTTGGTACTGTTTTTTAATAGAGAACGCGCCTAAATGTATATTTGATGGGGAATGAGGTTATTCAAGTCAAATGTTCTTAATATTTTACGTTGTAGGGCAGGTGTTTGATCAATGGATTATTAGTTTAATGATAAATTATAAATAAATATTATATATGAATGATTTAATACATAAATATTGAGAGATTTTTAAGGTATGTTCAGAGAACAAGAATTTATAATTTTTTTTTATTTACATACATATGAATTTAACTCGGGATATATCTAATGATTTTTCTAATAATAATAATAATAATAACAATGATAATAATAATAATAATAATGTCAATAGACAAGAATTTATTATTAATAGTGACGTTTGGTTTGTTTCATAAAGAATAACTTGTATATGAAAAATATTTTTTTGTGAAAAAATATTCTCTTATTTGGTTATAATGTTAAATTAATGGTATGTGTTTATTTCATATATATATATATATATAAGTATTTTTATATTTTAATAAAATTATTAAAATTTAAAAAATAAAAATAACTTTCTCTTTTAAAAAAATTCATTTTCTTTAAAAATGATATAGTTTTTCCCTAACTAGAAAAATATTTTTCGTTAATTAATTTTTCTGAGTGCGCTGAATGTTAGAAAACATGAAAAATATTTTTTAGAAAAATATATTATGTGAAATAAATAGAGCCTAAGAGAATGAATTCCTTAAAAAAAAAATTTGAGTAGTAAGGATTACACAGTTTGTAGATAATGATAATAGTCAACCTAATATAATTATAATCTCAAATTACCTTACATAGAGGATTATTACTGCCGCTAAGCATGAATAGAATCTAAGAAGAGTATAGATTGAAGGAAACACTAATTAGACAAGGCTGACAGGCATACTGTGATTTTTCTATTATGGAGCCAAGTTAATTGACCAAAACTGTTAGCCTTCTGCCTTATGCATTCATTTTACTATCTAATAGTCTAAGACTAGTCAATTGCAGCCTATGTTGTCATCTTCTTTAACTGAGGCTGCTCAAACCGGCACAGATTAACTAAACAGCATTTCCATCGCAATTGGGGTTTTGAATTTTCAGTATGGGAGTCGTATGGGATCCATCATAGGTAAGAAAATCACTCTTTAATTGAGTATGCTACCAATAAATTTTTACCTCTTATTTTAGTATGTGCTTCGGAGGAGCACGCATGCAAGAAGACTAGTCAATTGCAGCTTATGTTGTCATCTTCTTTAATTGCAGATATTTGTGCTTAAAAATTTGGTATAATATGGAAAACTTTACTTCTTGCACTTGTTCAGTATGCCGCAGACTTTGTATGCGCAGCTTTGTATTGAAGCATGCTTTGTCTGAGTGGCTGCATGTTATTACCCTGGAGGATAATTTTATTATTTCTCCTCTCATTTTCAATGGATTTGATTTCCTTCTTGTGTTTGTACACTGCAAGACTCTTCATTTCATCATGATTCCACAAGGAGAAAGAAAAAAGATAGATTAAGAGTTACAGTTGATTTGTAATTAAAGTATTAGAATAGGCTTTATCTGGAGTTACCTCTAAAATTTATAAGGTGTGAAATTCGAATTTCAATGAAATTAATTAAAAAAAAGAAGAAAAAAAATAGAGTTGCAGTTGAATCAAGAGCCTATTGCACATATGGCCCAACTCAACACAACCCACTATCACATAGTCCAATTTGTCACGTTTCATAGACAATAACCCCCGCATATAGTAGTCTGTTAGCCGACCAATATTAACGGTTATAACTACTTTCTTACATCTCAGATTGGCGGATTTTTAGACCTTAATAATCTCAAGACCTTAGCAATTGAGCCTTTGACAAATTCCAACCTTGACTTAACTGAAATCATTGTCCTTTTTTCTTTTCATTAATTGAAGATCAATCTTGGATTGGTTTCTTTTGACAAACCATTTATGAAGAAAATGGCAGAATTGACTTCCGGGGCTCTTGTAAAGTTTCTTCAAGAGATGAATGTTGGTGAGAACTCATTGGGAGATGATAAACCTGTGTTGTTACAGATTAGAAGCATAATTCCTGTATTAAGAGAAGGTGATCTTTGGCCTAATCAAGGATTCTTTTTAAGAGTTTCGGATTTATCTCATGCAATATATGTTTCTTTGCCTCAAGAACAAGATGAGATGGTCTTTTGTGACAAATTGCATATTGGGCAATTACTAAATGTTGAGAAATTGGAGGCTGCATATCCAGTTCCATTGCTTAAAGGCATTAGGCCACTTCCAGGTAGGTGTCCATGCCTTGGGAATCCTAAAGATCTTATTCCCATGCATAATTTGGAAAAGTTTCTTGGTGTGTCTAAATTGGATTCTTTAAAAGATGAAATAAAGAATCCAATAGAAAAACCTCAATCTTTAAGCAATTCAAAAGCGATATTGAATGAAGGGACAGGTAGAATGGGAAGCATGAGTGTTGTATTTGAAGAGACTAGTAATATGTTCAGAGAGAAACAAAGAGAAAAATCTCTTTATTTAAGTTCTTCAGGTGTAAGCTCAAATGAGACAAGCTCTGATGAGAGAATAGTTAGATCAGGAAGCCTGAGCATGATAAAAGAAGAAAACAATGATATGATCAAGGAGAAGCAAATTGAAAAATCTCAATCTTCAATTTCTTCGAAACGAAGCGCGAGTGAAGGTACAGCGGACAATAGTTGCAAAACTGAAGAAAGTAAAAGTAATGATCAGATGAAAAAGAAGCAAAGCGAAAAGTCTTATTCATTCAGTTCTTCGAGACGAAGTTTGAATGAGAGGCTAGGTAGAAGAGCCTCAGTTTACAGGCCTCGAAAGAGTGATGTCGAAAGTACCTTGAGTTACAGCAGGCCTAAAAGGGGTGAAGCTGAAAGTTATCACAAGGAGATTCGAAAACATAAGCCGAGATATCCCAAGGATAGTGATATGGAAAGTACAATTTCATCTACCTCCACATCATTGATGTTCAAGAGAAGAAGCTGGAGTGGGAAGGATGATAAAAGAATGGAAGGAATTTCAGATGCCGCAGTTGTAAAGCACGAAGTGAAACCAGATGGCAGCAATCCTAATGTTTCTGTGAGTCTAAGCCTTATTTTCTTCCTTGTAATGTAAACTATAGAAAATTCTGTGAGTCTAGCATTGCCTTATGATTTAACGTACATCTCCTCACTTTTTCTATATCTACAGATTTCTCCAGTTAGTTCGTATAGGTGCGATGGCTCTGATGACAATCCATGTTCTATAACAAAAAATACTGTCACTAGTATAACTACAAAACCGTCTAAAATTACAAGCAACAGTAACGTTCCTATGTTAGGGAAAGTAAGTGAAGATTCCACCAGTGAAAGGGTGACGTTGAGCTCAACAAACGACATAATGCCGACAGATAATAGTATATCATGGGATTTCCTTCCTCCAAACTTGGTGAAATTAGGCCAGGTACTAAGCTAGAATCACTTCTACACTATTTTCTGTAACTCTTATATGTTAAAGGATTTTGTCCATTATATGCTTTGCAGAAGGTGTCAAGGCAGAGAGAAATTGTTTTGCTTGCCGCTGTGGAGGCTTTACTAGAGGCTTCTGCTGCTGAGAAATCGCTCAACTGCCTAAGGTGTGCAACTTATGAAGTGTGATAAAAATTGCCATCAGAGGCTTTACAAATGTGTTTAGGTAATTAATGACAGGTATGAGAAAAGTTGACTGTTTTGTTAGGTAATATTTTCTTGTCATTTTTCCAGCATTTACTCTGAGATTCTCTCAGTCAAGGAGGACGAGCAGCATCCATCAGTAGACAAGTTTTTCAGTCTTCATGATGACTTGGTTCAGGCCAAATTAATTTCTCAATCATTAACCAGAATTATTACTCAGGGAACAGCTAATACTGATTCAATTGCCCCTCATTCTGTTAGGGAAGAAACAAAACTTGCATTTGACAGAAAGCTAAATGCAATTACATGGATCAAAGCAGCTTTGGAATCTGATCTTAACCCAGTTTCTGATCATATCAAAGCCACTAGTATTTCCATAGAAAGTATCAGTACTCCGAAAAGTGAATTGCTTGATATGGACAATCAACAGGATTGGATGAAGGGAAGTGCTTTGGCTGTATCATCAGAACTTGCAAATTCCCTGAATAAAGAAAGTAGAACATGGTTTTTGAGTTATGTTGAGGATTACTTAGATTGGGTTAGTAGCAAAACTAGTTCCAAACAATCTGATAGCCAGCAGGTGGCTGAAATGATGTATCAGGTAAAGAAAGTTAGTGACTGGTTAGATATGAGATGCAAGGACAAGTCCAATATGGAGGATTCTGAAGTAGAAGCTTGTGGGAGAGTGAGGAACAAGATATATGGGATCCTCTTGAAGCATGTAGAGAGAACAGCCATAAATGCCATAACTGAATCCTGAAAAATTGACAACTCTTCTATACATTATATGTAAATTTGACAAGTAAATTATCCGAAAGAACATGAGCGAATGTTCTTGCAGAAAACCAGAAAGGATCTTGTCTTCCAGTTTCATTTTATAACTAAATGGATGTAATCACTGTTTATTTTCCCTTTAGCTAGTTTCCCAGCTTGTGTTAGTAAATTTTCTTTTCAAGTGGAAAAATATTATTCTGTCTTGTATATTTAAATGTAAACATATATATTAGCAATCTATCACATACATTGTACATGAAATCTAATGATTTCTCCTCTAATGTGAATGAAATTTGTCTACTTAATTGATATTTGTTTTGTGGATTTTAAGATATACAAAAACAATAACTTTAACACAGTTGTAAGCTCTTTTTCCCACTTTTCTCTAATACTCTATAAACTATTTTAACATTTTAATAATATTTTTTTGGATAATTTATATAGACAGTACCTCAATTTAGGGGTACGTAACAATAAGGTATTTAAATTTTAATTTGTAATATAAAACTCTTTGTGATTTTTAGCCGCTAATATTTAGGTTACTTATTTTGAGTGTCATTTATCAAATTAAAAAAAATAGTATTTTCATGGATTGGTAATTTTGTATAAATAGATTTTAGGTAACTAAAGTATTGACTTATGCAATTTAAATCATTGAAATTATGAGTAGAGAGAAAAATTTAAAATTTTTCCTAATAAGTGTCAACTAACCAAGGAGAATATATATATATATATATATATATATATATAACAAGTGTCATATCAGTAAAAATAATTTAAAAACTAGTTAAGTTTTCTATTATAAAACAAATCGAAGTTTAAGTACCTTATTTTTATACACCCTTAAATTGATGTATAGTCTATATAATTTCTCTCTCTCTCTCTCTCTCTCTCTCTCTCTCTCTCTCTCTATATATATATATATATATATATATATATATATACTTTTTTTCCATCGATAGTGTCCTATACATCTGGGGTGTGTTAGTTTGGATGTAATTAAAATTTGTTAATTTAAATGATGCAGGCCAATTATTGTTAAATTTAAATACATAAAATGAAAAAATAGCATAAAATCAAAATTAAGAAAATACTATTTTAACTAAATAATGTAAAAATATTTTCATTAAATGAATAACAATTGAGTGTCTATCTCGTAATATAGAATTTCAGGTCAGGATTGAAGGCTTAACAAAAAATAATAATAAAAGGAAATTGAGTTAATATCCATAAATTTTCAAATAAATGATTATATAACGATTAACTATAATTTTCCCTGAAATAATTCAAAAGTACTCATAAAAGAAATTGAGAAAGGTCTCTTAGGATTTGGCCCATGCCCCTTCTATATAAGGGAGAGCAGTTTTTTGTTAAAACTGAAAAATCGAACCGAATCGAGTCAATTCAGTTCAATCAGTTCGGTTTTAAAATTAATCGGTTCGATTCAGTTTATAATTTTTGATAATTTCGGTTAATCGATTCGGTTCGGTTATTTTCATAAAAAATAAAAAAAAAACCGAATCGAACCGAAATTATTAATATATATATATCAAGGAAATCAAAGAAAATCGAACCAAACCCTAAGATTTAGGTTTGATCGATTTAAAATTGAACTAAACCCAGTTGGAAATCAAATGCTCAATTTATAAATTTTGATTTGATCGGTTTAAAATCGAACCGAACCGATATTTATCGATTTAGTTCGGTTCGATTTTCTCTTATTAATCGATTTGGTTCGATTTTTAAAATTTTTAATTTTTAATTTTTAGTTTTATTGGTTCGGTTCAATTCAGAACCGAACTGACCGTTTGCACACTCCTACTTCTATATATAATGAAGATCATAATTCCTTTGTGGAATCTCTTAGACCCTATAAAAGAGTTGTTTCTTTCTCTCTATTTGGTAGAGAGAGAGTTTCTTTCTTATTCCTATTTCATCATCTCTCCTCGTTACCAGTCGGAGTTTCCCTAACCCGACATCGTTTTCCTCCCTTTCCTGGTGTTAGGTTGTAAATATTTAATCTTGGATTTTTTTTAGAAGCAAGGTCGATTTTGTTGGAAGGTTCTTTTTGAGTTGTCTTATTTCCTCGCTAATTTATGTTATTAGCAACGGGTATAAACATATGTCGCTATAAATACGTTTTTATTTGTATATTTATTTTACTATAAATAATATAAATTAAGAATGATATTTTTTAGAATGTCAACGTTTTCACTGTTGTACGTTATTTATATATGTTACACAAATTTGTAATTTATTATTTTATATGTAATTTCTGTTAAATTTTACATATAATATTATATTATTGTAACATATTAATTCTCAATAGGTAATTAAATTTAATTATTATTATTATTATAATATAAATTATTATAACTGTATTGTAAAATTGATTTATATTTTTTTAATTTATATACTTTTAATTTATTAGTTCCAAATAAAATTAGACTTTTTTTTTATTATTGTTTTAGTTCTATAGTTTAAAATTTCTTTGATTCTATTCGGGATACATATTGCAATGTTTTTATAATTTTATAATATGACTAAAGTTAAAACTTTAATGTCAATTAGGTACATCATTTTTAATATATTGATTTGGTGCAAAAGCAATAATAAGAAATATTATGAATCAAGTTACTTAGTATAATAATAATAATAATAATAATAATAATAATAATAATAATAATAATAAAATTAGCATAATATTTTGATTATAATTGAGTGATTAACTAATTACAAGTATTTTTTAATCAACAATTATAATAAATATAATTTAATTATAATTTAGTCAAATGTAAATTAGGTAATATAAATTAAAAAAAAAGATAATATTAATTAAAATTTAAATAATATTCAATAATAAATTTCAAAATAATTTTCAAAATAAATTTTATGCTATAACGTAAATTATATTTTTTATGATAAAATTTTATAATTTCACAGTTAAATCTTGCTATTATCCTTATTTAACTAATGTTAAGATGATTTATTTTATGATAAAATGAATTTTATTTTATAAATCAATATTACATTAAGGAAATATAAGTCTTTGACATTAATATAGGAAAAATATGATGATAATAAATTATTAATTTATTTTAATAATATTTATTACGCATTTTTAATTTTTTCTTTAAAATAGCCAGATTTTATTTGGCATTATTATTCTTTTTTTTATTATTATTATTTTCATCGAGAAAATATTAAAAAAATATATTTATAAATTTTTTTATAGCATCTATTTTGAATTATTAGTCTATTAAATTATGTAAATTTGATTTATAAATAATAAAAACTTAAATTTACTTTATCTAATTTAATCGCAATACACTTAACTTATTTTTTAATAATTAAAAATCTTTAAAAACAATGTAAATATACTTTACTTTTAAATTCTAGATCAATTACCATAAAAATAATGCCATACTTTTTTAGATGGATTAATCAATTCACTTTTTTAACAAGTGTTATTATTATCTTCTTTTATTACTGTACTTTATAGTTAAATTTTTTTATTATCAAATTATACTTTGTTCAATTTATTATAATAAGTAAATAATAAATAATATATTTGTAACACCCCGTTTGCATAGCCTGGTAAATTTCACTGTTCCGGTGACCGGTGTCGGACCAGACAATTAATGGAATTTAGGGCCACACTTAAGACAATTTGAGAAGCCATAAACACAAATAATTAGTAATGTTTAATTAGTTAACTATAAATAAGAAAAACAGAACATAAGAGGTTAAATGAGCCGAGAGTCACAGCGATGAGTGACCTCCTCGAACGCATCACAAGTCGTTTTAAACTCAAATTTCGAACCGTAAAAAGTGACGCTGCAGTCCTTAAGACCCTTATGGACACAGTGGAAAAGAGAAAATCACGAAAAAGAACTGTTAAGCCAGTCAAATAATTAGGTGAGGGAGCCGGAAGAAACATTGGATTATTTACAAACCGGAATGAACCGGCGAGGGGCAATTTGGTCAATTGACCCCGAGAGCTGATTCCTTACCTAACTGTCAAATAAAATCGGAGAAAAGAAAATTTCAGAATCGAGAATTAAATTAAAGAATTGATAGTAAAATAGAAAAAAAAAAAGAAAGGAAAATCAAAAAGTAAAAAGGTGATGACATCATGCATGACCTCATGCATGATGTCATAAAAGAATTAATTAAATATTTATTAAATTAGATTTTTATAGTCCTCCAAAGCAAAATAAATAAAAGGAAATAAAAGAAAAAAAAATTAGAAAAATCCTTCATCTTCTCCCTCCATTGTGCCACCCCACTTTCCTCCATAAGTCCTCCATGAGAGCTTTTTCTTTAAGCTTACACTATTAATTTTTCCTTATCCAACCTTAATAACTCCCTTAAATACCTCACTAGAACTTGTGATCTCAACTTGAGAAGAGGATTTCAAGAAGAAAGAGGAGTTAAAGATAGTGATTTGAAGCTTTAAGTGAGGTTAGTATATCAAACTCCTTATTTTTCCATTTACATGCATAACTAGTGGTTGAAATGAGCTTAGAACTTGATTTAAATGAAATAAAAATGGGGGAAGAACCAAACTGAATTTTTGGGCAGC
Source organism: Hevea brasiliensis (assembly GCF_030052815.1). Lineage (NCBI taxonomy): Eukaryota > Viridiplantae > Streptophyta > Magnoliopsida > Malpighiales > Euphorbiaceae > Hevea > Hevea brasiliensis. Next base: position 23,657,800 of record NC_079506.1, read on the forward strand.
TTGAGAGGAGTATGATTTGCATGAATATGATACATTTGAATGAGTTTAGAAACCTTCCTTAGTTGAATGATTAGTATTAAAACCATTAAGTGTGATTAATTGCAACAAAGTAGTGAAATTGATGAGTTAGGGTTTTGAATGCTAGGGTTTGTGAACCAAATTTTAGAGAAATGCACATATGATGACTTTGGTCTATTGTGAGATGAAAAATGGTCAACTTTGAAGGACCAAAACTCAAATTTTACAAGTCCAATTGATATGCCACCAATTGGGGATGAAAATAGACATAAAATAGCACAATTTTCATTAAGGAACCATGGCCAAAAACTGAACAAAATTTAGTGAAACAATTGACCAAAGTGAAATGAGAGCAGGCTGCCACTGCACCAAACTGACCAAATGAACAGTAACTGTTCATTTAGTCATAACTCGAGTTAGACAGGTCAAATTGACCTGAAATTTGGCCAGGGGTTAGAGGAGATATAGATCTAAAACTTTCATGAAGAACATCACCCCAAATTATGTCATTAACCCATTCAAATTATTGAGCAAAGTTGAGTTACCAAACCTGCAACTCTGCAGATTTTTCAGTTGAGCAGTAATGTTTGGATGGCTATAACTCTTTTTAGGAAACTCGGATTTAGGCGATTCTTGAACCGATGGAAACCTAAGACATAGTAGAACATTTCATCTGAAGAAAGTTAGACCAAATTATGAACTTAACTTGATCAAATTACTGACCAAAGTTAGATCAAAATCTGCCAAAACCCAAAATACCAGTATGAACAGTGCACGTGAACAGTAAACTTATTTTCGCCATAACTTGAGCTACAAAACTCTGATTGAGGTTATCCAAAAATGAGAATACACTTAAGACAATAAGGAACATTTTCTATGAAGGAAGTTTTGTCAAATTCCAACAGTAGATCGACCAATGGAACAGTGCAACTTCGGAGCACAAAACTGAAAATTGGCAATTTTGCCAAAATGACCTAAACTTTGAGAAAATGACCAAAACCAATAAGTTTAATGACTAAAATGTGGTATGTGAGTGAAATTGGAGTTCCCATACCTATTATGCCTTAAAAAGTCAACAATTTGACTTGAATAGTGTAGTGAATAGTAACCCAAAACACAAAATTTCAAGAACGTCAAATTTAACACGTTAGAGCTAGGTAAATGTGAAGCTAAGTTTATTTTGGATTTATTTTAAGTTCTAGTACTGAAACATTGTAAAATTGTGTGTTTCAGTTGAAAAGAATATCGGGAAGGAACCCGAAGAACCGAGTCGAGGCTAAGGGACGACTCGTTTGAAGTTTGTGCACAATAAACTCTATTTAAGCATTTTATCCTTGAAAAAAATTGATTTAGCATGCAGTATGAATTTATGAACTTTTGTGTTGCCACCTTGTGATCAAATTGTAACTTTGGAAATTAATTTGATTTTTGTATGCAATATTTGAATGAAATGTTTGAAATGGATTTTATGTTCACACTTAGCATGACAGTATCACATTTCCTCCTCCATTTATGGGGTTGAGATCGTTTATTTTCCTCCATCTCTGGCTTGCCAGTTGAGGTTGTAGATCGGATGAGTACTCATTAGCTAGCTAGCCACCTCCCTCATTGATTTCGATTAATAGGGTTGTAGATTGCTTTGTCGTGATGTACAACGCGGCATTGATCGGAAATTTTGTGTCATGGTTTAAGTTGTGTATGATTTTGGCAACACTGTGTTTATGAAATTATTTGACTAAACTGTGTTTAATATATTATTTGACAAAATGAGTTGTTATGAGCTTTGATATTTGTGAAATGTGATTGTGAAGTATTCAAATTATGTTTCATCAATAAATGATTTATGTATCACATTTTAAATTTTTATTGTGCATCACTGAGTATGTTTATACTCAGTGATAGTTTAATTTACTGTCGCAGATAAGAGCAAGGAGAAAGCAGCAGAGTGAGCTGCGGGATTGACAAGACTTCTTGATCCCTTTTGTACGGGTATTGTTTTATACCCTTATGGTTATTTTGATGTAAATACTGTAATGTCATAAGTATCAATGTAAATTGAGCAGTTGTAAATAAATTGTAATAATATTATTTTGGATTTGCTTCTGTAAATTTAATATTTGTAAATATGAATTTTCTGCTTTATGCCTTGTTAATGAAGTATTAAAAATTTTGTGATGACCAAATTTGATTAAATTGTGGAAATTATTTGAAGTGCCTTGTATTGAGTTGATTTGAGAAGTATTGGTGGTTGGGAGTTGTGAAATATTTTTGGAAGTGCTTTTTACAGGTCTTTGAAGAACTGGTTTCTCAAAATACAGAGGGAACTCTGTCAAAATTTTTATAAAATTTGCGGCAAAATTAAAATGGATAAAATTTTTTACTAATATTTAAACTTTGAATAAATGGTTTTTAATTCTCACTAAAATGCTCACCACTTCCAAAATGTAAGAAAATCGTTTTAAAATCCCTTGTAGGGTACTTAATGAGTTATCGGTAGGTGAAGTTCGGTAGTTCATTAAGTATTCTACGGGATCATGTTATGCCTTACGGAGGGGTAAGGTGTGACAATATTATTAATATTAATTGATCTTAAATTAGAATATGTATACATAAATAATACATAATATATGTAATGATTAAATTTTAATTTTATTTAAATTTATATTAAATATTATTAACTATTAATAAATAATAATTTTATTTACAAAATATAAATATAATATTTTATATTATTATAAAACAGAATTTAATATATTTTTAGTATAAATATTTTATTTATTAACTATATTAATATAATAAAATAAAAAATGTCCACAGCAGCAGTGTGCGGAGGGTTTTAATGCTTCTATTATACTAAAAGTGGGCACGCTTTTACTGTTTCTAAGTACAGTGAAAGTTCCCTTTTGCCCTTTTAAGTGAATCAATCCGTACATCGGCAAGGGTCCAAGGTGTCATGGGGCCACTTCTTAGCTCGGACAGTAGTCCCGTGCGGCGCCTAGACTTCTACCCAATCTAGGCCAGCCTACTCGTATTCAAGGGTCTTTCCCCCTAAAAGAGGATTTCCAATATCCTTATCGAGGGTCTCCCACGTATCTAGCCCTATCATTGGGCATTGATATTCCTTGTAGCACGATGTCACTCTTCATCGTGTACATGCATAAGAATCATCCGCAGACAAGGCACAAGCATCAACCGAAGGCAAGGCAATAAGCAACATCCGACTGTATGACTGAACCCAAAGCCAACCCATAATATTTGTTCCCCTATACCGAGTAGCATCAGTGGCCCGTATACCGAGCAGCATTGTCGGCCTTATATAGAAACCTCGGGCCTAGGAGAGAGGCGCACTACAAGCCCCTCGGCCTTGTAGTGTCCATGAAGCTCCTTCTTCATGGAGACACCGAGCTCCTATCTCTTGAGAGCACGATGCCCGCCGCCTAGTACAATGAGTACGTAGGGAGCTCACTTAGAGTCACGCCCTTGCGCCAGTGACCCCGGGGATGGTGGAGAGCTTGACACCAAATTCGGCAACTAGCTAGGCCCGACTGTGCTCACCAGTGCCTAACTAGTCACACCCCCCTAAAGAGCATTAGGAGCATAGTGACCTCTGGCAGGAGGAGACATCAGTATGTCTCACCCATCACACCCCCTGGACTTTTTCATATTTATAAAAGTGTCCGCCAAACTTCTCATTCTCATCAATCGTGCCCTTACACTATCTCATAGGCCTACGGCTTGACTGGGTTGGCCAATCCTTGAGGGATGACGGGCTGTCCTCCTTACAAGGGAGGGGAAAAAAATCCCAAATGAAAGTGCAGTAGATGGCGTTAAAATAAAACTCACAGGACAATGTATTTAGTCAACGTGTATTATGTGGATGGAAGCCACGTTATCCATAGTTTGGGTAATTTCTTTTTAATTTTTTAACTTTTTTTTATTTTATTTTTATTTTTTAAATTTAACTCATCCAATATTTATATAAATATTTTCTTAAAATTCAAAAAAAATTATCATTAAGGAAAATAATATAATTACAATATTACATAATTAAAATATGAAAATTGAGAAAGATTTTTTATAAAAAAATTATTGCTAATTGTTCATTTGATTTATTAATTTATGAAATTATAGTGTTATAATTTTTTTAAATCATATATAATATTTTTATGTGTGTAGAAAATGTAAGTAATTAAATAAATTTTGTAATAATTATAAATAATAATTTTATTTAAAAAATATATAATTTATTTATTAATATTATTATAAAAATTTTAATGAAGAAATTACAACCGCAGCGTCGTGCGGGTATGATATAGCTTGTTAGTTCTATTCCCTAAGGATAATTGTTAATAAGAATATAATCCAGGCGGTGAGTTCATTGTAAAAAATTCTCCAAACGCAGTATATACACATCTTTCATTTTCGCGTCGTGGTTTCTCTTTCGTGATCTCCGATCTATCAACAGGAATACTTCGGAATCTTGATCGATCTTCTGTGTTCTTATACATAATAAGGTTTGCAATCTGTTCATCCCAATCATTTTAGGTTTCTTTATTATCATCATCCTTTTATGGATCACCAAGAAGCTATGATCGCCAAGGAATCTGTTGCGATGATGAGCAAATCCAGTTTATTTGCGTGTCCTTGGTGGATATTTAGGGTTTTATTCTTAGATTTTCTTTTATTTTCGTTTGCTTTTGCTGGAGGATCGGCGATTGGATTTCAAGATTCTACATTATAACTAGTTACAGACCACAATTGGTGGATTTTGACGGTGTAGATATGAGGATTTGGTTGCCTTATCAGTGTGTGGATATTATATGGTTTATCTGGCTGGATCTTTCTTTACCATTTTTATTAAGGTTTATTGTGGGGAATCAGTTTATTTCTGAACTGTAAGGATTTGCAAATAAGAGATAAACAGCTTTATATTGGGATCTTTTGCTATGCTTTCTCTGACTGCGATTAGGGTTTTAGTTTTGATCATGTCAGAGAAAACTGAATCGCCAAAGATTGTATGTTTCAACTTGTTCATTCTGCTATCGTGTTTTGTCCTTTTAGCATGGAAGCTGAGACCGTTCACAGACGACTTGGAGGAGGTGCTGCGCATAGCAACGTTGTTTGTCGCTTCTGGATGCGGGGAAAGTGTAATAGAAACCCGTGTAGGTTCATGCACAGAGAATCAGAGTCTCCTAATGTTTACCGTAGAACCTCTAAGGAATCCAATGTTTTACTGGAGGGACAGTCGATGAGGAGGTCTAGCTACTGCCTAGGCAATTCAATGGCAGGATCTGAAGCTAAAACTGTTCAGAAGAGTTCCAATCATGATATTAAGCATCTGCCTAGGAAACGCCCCAATCCTATTAATTCTTTGGCTTCAGCTACTGGAGGTGGTGTGTCTGAGTATAAAAGTATTGAGGAGAGCTCCAGTTCCAGCACCAGCACAGATTCGGGGAATATAGAGGAGATAGGAGCGTGCAGCAAGTGCTCTGATGCTTCTGAAGATAAAACTGTTAACAAGAGCTCAAATAAGGCATGTGATTACTGGATGTCAGGCAGTTGTATTAACGGTGATGGGTGCCAGTTCTTGCATTCATGGTGTCGTGGGGATTGGTTTTCACTGCTGGCAAACCTCAAGGGACACACTGAGGTAATAATTTTGTTGAACTTCTTCTTCTTCTTCTTCTTCCTTCTCTGTTTTTGATGCAGGATCTATTGTGTGTTTACTTTTACATGTAGACAAAATTACGTGCATAATGGCTTAACGTGTAAACCTATGTATGATTGGATGAATTTCATTCATGAGTTTTCTTATGCTAGGCTGTCTGCGGGGTGGCACATCCTTCAGGATCTGATAAGCTTTATTCAGGCAGCAGTGATGGAACCGTACATGTTTGGGATTGTCATACTGGTCAGTCCACAAGGGTGATAAATCTTGGTGATGAAATTGGGTCTTTAATCAGTGAAGGCCCATGGATATTTGTAGGCTTGCCAAATGTTGTTAAGGTTAGCTCATATCTTGCTTGGAGTGCTTTATTGAGCTGTGTTAGTTTCAGCTTTTGAGCTAGGGTGGTTTTGTATGTGATTTTGCAGGCGTGGAACATCGAGACAGCTGCTGACTATAATCTTAATGGACCAGTTGGGCAAGTTTATGCTATGACTGTTTCTTCTGATACGCTTTTTGCGGGGGCACAGGTAATTGTGGATTGCATCTAAAATTTAAGCTGTTTCACATTTTTACCAATATAAGACGACTGGTAACAAGAAGGTTCTTTCTTTTTCTTCTAATAATTGTTGCATGATGTGGAAGTTTAGAGTTGACGCATTATTTTTTGCCGCAACATTATTGTTTGCCCTTCTTAAATTTAATCATAAGGCACTGATGTAGGGCACCTTTTGTTGGAATGTTCGTGTTTAATTGTTATAACCGCGCTTTTGATCTTAAAAAATGAAGTATTCCAATCCTTTTCTTTTTTTGGATTTGTAGGATGGTTCCATTTTGGCATGGAAAGGGAGTACAGAAAGCCCAAATCCTTTTGAACTTGCCACATCTTTGAAAGGCCATACTGGTGCTGTGATATGCTTAACTATTGGAAGGGATAGGCTTTACTCTGCTTCCATGGACAGTACAATAAGGGTAATTTTTGTAACCTTACTGTTTAGCTTTGATATTAGTATTTTACATAAATTTCTATATTCTTTTTTTTTTTTGGTTGAGCAGAAGAAAGAGAAGAGGGGGGGGGGGGGGGAGAACATTTGGTGCAGTGGTTTAGTCCTACACCTTGCTAAACATGGAATTAAACACTCTCTAGCACTTGTATTAAGGTAGTGATGGTAAATTGTATTTATTTGAACTTTTGAAGCCCACATGCGTATCTTGTTTGTGTTCAACTCATAGAAGTTCTGAGGCACCATAAATTTTTTTTTTTTTTTCGTTTTTAATTGAATTTGTATATTAGTAGCGCATCCTAGTGATGTTTGGAAGCAATTTTATTTCTTATAATGGTTATTCTTCATGTTCTCTTCCTATATCTGATATCTAAATAGTATATAGGATTTTATTATTATTATTATTTTTTTATTATTTTTTCCCTTTTTACTTCTTCTTTTGCACGAGAAGGATATTTTTGTTTTTATGTTTCCCCTCTCATACTCTTTTTTTTTTTTTTTTTTGCCCAGGTGTGGGAGCTCGATACTTTACGGTGTATTCACATGCTCAAAGGTCATGCCGATGCTGTGATGTCTCTCATATGCTGGGATGAGTATTTGTTGTCTTGTTCATTAGACCGGACAATAAAAGTTTGGGCTGCTACTGAAGAGGGCAATATAGAGGTGATCTATACACATGAGAAGGAGCATGTAAGTTGAATAATCTCCAATTTTCAAGCGCATGTTGTGCATTTTGAAGTATGAACTTTTTGTTTCTCGGAACTTGGGGTTGGATTTCTTTGAACCAAACATATGCTATGCCTTATAGATGGTCTTGTGGAATGCGTTTCATAGTTTTTATTTATTCTTTTATTGGATGAGATTTTTTTTTAACTGTATAACGACCTGATTGATGGATGAAAAAATTGTATGTAATAGGGTGCTATTGCTTTGTGCGGGATGCATGACGCAGAAGACAAACCGGTGTTATTTTGCTCTTGCAACGACAATTCTATTTACCTATATGATCTACCATCGTAAGTACACTAAATAACCAATAGTAATCTACTTGTGGTTAACAAATCTTTTAGTTTCAGCATTAACTTACAAAAATGATCATTTTCTTTTTCAGATTCAACGAGAGGGGCAAGATTTTTTCGAAAGGAGAAGTGAGAACAATTGAGATAGGTCCTAGTGGTCTTTTTTTCACCGGTGATGGAACAGGATTGCTTAATGTTTGGAAGTTGGCTGAATCACATGGAAGAGTTCTACAAGTAGCATAGTATCCATGTAATTTGTACTCAGTTCTTAAATAGAGATTAATTTGAGAACTACTTGGACCTGATCCTCCTCCTTAGGAGGTACGTAGGCAGCCTTCGGGTGCGGTCCAAATTTTATTTTCTTAATTTCAATGTTTTCTTTTCAGTTCTTTTTTTTTTTTTTCCTTATTGCTGCAAGATAAAATATCATGTTGCTGCCTTTTATGTTGATTTTACTTTCATTCACTTTTTAGTATTTTATTATTTTTATCACAAAATGAGTAATTCAAAAAAGGAGAATTTGTTATTAATACTAAAGAGAATGAATTTTTTAAAGAAAAGAAAAACCTAAGTAGTAAGAATTGCACGGTTTGTAAATAATGATAACACTCAATCTAATTATTATCTCAAATTACCTTATTTAGAGGATTATTACTGCCGCTCAGTATGAATAAAATCAAAGATGAGTACAGATTGAAGGAAACACTGATTAAACAAAGCTGACAGGCATACTGTGATTTGTCTATCTTGGAGCCAAATTAATTGGCCAAAACTGTTAGCCTTCTGTGCCTTATGCATTCATGTTACTATCCAATAGTCTAAGACTAGTCAATTGCAGCTTTGTTGTCATCTCCTTTAATTGCAGATATCTGTGCTTAATAATTTGGTATAATATGAAAACTTTGCTTCTCGCCCTTGTTCAGTATGATGCAGATTTTGTATTTGAATTGTTAGAAAGGTCAGGACTAACATTAGTTTCAAATATATGAGAAGTGGGAGTTGTGGGATTGAAATACATATTTTGCATTCTTCTATGCGTGCATATATGCATAAATTCCACCAGTCACTTATCTGATTCAGTTATGCTTATTGCTTAGATGAGGCTGTTAAAAGTCTCCTGAGTACTTCTGTCAGAATTAATGTCTGTTTTCGGCTGATGCATGGTGGATCTGACAGTGAATGTTGTTCTGTTCCGGTTTCACTTAATATTACTTGTATAGTAAAATATTTCAGTTTTTGCTTGCAGAGAGGTGACAGCTGTCCTTAGCTAACTCGCTTTGTGTTCTTGTTTGACTTTTAGTGGATTTTGGTGATTTTTATTGATTTTTAATTAGAGTAGTTAACTAGTGATTCTAATATATTTATTCTAACTGATGATTATTTGAAGATTTCAGCAGCTTCTGTACTTTCCATACAACAGACAACAGTACATGGATATGGGTTAGTGTTGTTGATATCTCAGCAATCTAACCATGAATGCAGAGAATCTCATTTGCAACTTTAGTTTGTTTCTGCAATCTGCAATATGTGATCTCATACTGTTTTGTTTCTGAAAAATCACCCTTAAATTTCCACTGTTTGAAACTTAGGCTGCTGAACAAGAATTAGTTTCCAATTAAAATATTTTTATTTTACTGCAATATATACATTATATTGTCTCTCTCTCTCTCTCTCTCTTTTTTCTTTTTTCGGGTCTATGCAAGTTATAATTTTTTCAGATAGTTGCATAAGCAAATTCAGTAATGACATGTTTGATTGCTAATACAATTGCTTTATGTTCAAATTTATTATTTTTCCTTTTCTTATCTCCTGGAATATCCCTTATATTTTTAATTTTTGTGAATTAATTTTTCTAACGGATATTAGAGTAACAGCTTGTTACTTTATTATTATTTTTCTTTTTGGATTTTCAAAGTATGATAAAAGAAGAAAACAATGTTATGATCAAGGAGAAGCAAATTGAAAAATCTCAATCTTTAATTTCTTCAACACGAAGCTCAAGTGAAGGGACAGCAGACCATAGTTGCAAAACTGAAGAAAGAAAAATTAATGGTCAAATGAAAAAGAGGTAAAGCAAAAAGTCTCATTCATTCAATTCTTCAAGGGGAAACTTGAATGAGAGGCTAGCTAGAAGAGCCTCAATTTACAGGCCTCAAAAGAGTGATGTGGAAAGTAGCTCGAGTTACAGCATGCCTAAAAGGGGTGAAGCTGAAAGTTATAAATAGGGTATTCGAAAACTTATGCCGAGATATCCCAAGGATAGTGGTATTGAAAGTACCATTTCATCTACCTACATATCATTGACGTTCAAGAGAAGAAGCTAGAGTGGGAAGGATGATAAAAGAATGGAAGGAATTTCAGACACCGCAGTTGTAAAGAACGAAGTGAAACCAGATGGCAGCAATCCTAATGTTTCTGTGAGTGTCTCTAAGCCTTATTTTCTTCCTTGTAATGTAAACTATAGAAAATTCTAGCATGCATTGCCTTATGATTTAGCAAACGTCATCTCACTCTTTATATATCTACAGATTTCTCCAGTTCATTCGAATAGGTGCAGTAGCTCTGATGACAATCCAAGTTCTATAACAAAAAATACTGTCACTAGTATAACTACAAAACCATCCAAAATTCCCAGCAACATCAACGTTCCTATGTCAGGGAAAGTATGTCAATAGATACTAGTATATCATGGGATTTTTTTCCTCCAAACTTGGAGAAATTAGGCCCGGTACCAAGCTAGAATCACTTCTGCAACATTTTCTTTTGACTCTTATATGTTAAAGGATTTTGTATGTTATATGGGAGAAATTATTTTGCTTGCTGCTGTGGAGGCTTTACAAGAGGCTTCTGCTGCCGAGAAATTGCTCAAATGCCTAAGGTTTGCTACTAAGTGTGATAAATATTGCCAGCAGACGCTTTGCTGATGTATTTAGGTAATTAATGACAGGTGTGAGAGAAGTTTAAGACTGTTTTGTCAGGTAATATTTTGTTGTGATTTTTTCCGCATTTATTCTCTCAGTTAAGGAGGACAAGCAGCATCCATCAGTAGACAAATTTTTTAGTCTTCAGGATGACTTGGTTCAGGTCAAATTAATTTCTCGATCATTAACCAGTATTATTACTCAGGGAATAGCTAATACTGATACAATTGCTCCTCACTCTGTTAGGGAAGAAACAAAACTTGCATTTGACAAAAAGCTAAATGCAATTACATGGATGAAAGCAGCTTTGGATTCTGATCTTAACCCAGTTTTTGATCATATCAAAGTCACTAGTATTTCCTTGGAAAGTAGTAGGTACACAGAGAAGTGAATTGATTGATAGAGTACACCGAGAAGTGGTTTGGCTGTATTATCAGAAATTGCAAATGCCTTGAACAGAGTGTAGAACATGATTTTTCAAGGATTACTTAGATTGGGTTAATAGCAATTATTAGTAATTATTTGTAGGTAACGTGTATATGAGTAATAGAGTTTCTGAATTTAAAAAAAGAAAAAGAAAAAAAGAATGAAAGAACATAACATTAGTTATTTGTAGATAAGGTTACAAATTTACTGAAAACACAACGAAGTTCACATTTTTACTGTCATCAAGTCGATATGCACCGATTGACAAGAAAAAATTTAATGAGCATATCATGTTAACATTTCAGTGTTTGAAATTAAAGAAAATTGTATACAATTAATGCTATGTGGATAAAGCCTAGCTTGTAACATTTATTTGCTGAAAATGAAGAACCAGTCATCGTAGGCCATTCCATCCCCTGCATCTCTTCAATGACTCAAGTAACTTTGAAAAGTTTTGATTATAGTGCTTTTGATAATCATCATTTTAGCCAAAAGAAAATATTTTAAATATTCATTACTAGTTTAGCAGATATCGAGAAAATGGAAACTCAAATTTAATTTTATCATGTGAATAATATATTTTTAGTTACTAGATTAAATTAAACCTGATAAATTATTATTATTATTATTATTATTATTATTATTATTATTATAGGGTATAGATACAAATTTAATATTTGCGGCATGAAAATGGTGTATATATATAAAAGAGAATCCAAAGATAGGAGGAAACCATCTACGTTGTTGATATTTGTTGTAGGAGCGTGAATTAATGTTTGGAGGTGACAAATGGGTTAAGTACAGATTATTTTCGTAGGTTGCAGATCGTTGGTCACTTCAAGTCAAAATATATTTTCTTTATCAAAAATTAATTTTTATTATTATACTTTTTAGATCAAAATTCAAGTTCATCGAATTCAAATAAATTGATCAATTTTAGAGTTTTCACTTGATTTATCAAGTTGGTCTTATTTTATAAATCATTTAAATTTAAATCAAGATTTCGTGTGAATTAAAATAGATTATAAATTGCTTTTGTTACTCCTGAATAATATTAGTTGTGGATTTAGAAGGACATAACAAATCACAGTTGATTTAAAGAAATAATAATAATAATAATAATAATAATAATAATAATAATAATAATAATAAGTTCAATTCAACTAATTTCTTTTTAATCAATTTTTATATATAAAATAAAAGAATTCAATATTTTAAAAAATTTTTCATCTAAAAAAGTTTAAAAATCAAACATAATTATATTATACTTATAAAAGAAAGTATAATTATATAAGAATTTAATTGGATTTGATGGATAAAATTTAATATAAAGAATTTATAAATCTTTCGTTTGTAAACAAGTTTCATTCTGTGAAGAAATTCTATGTAGAAATACATCCGTTCCACTTGAAAATTTTTCTTTTAGAAGTGTAAATTTCATTATTGAAATTTGTTGTTTTGAAGGAAAATACCTCAATATTTATTTTAGTAGTTAAGGACATTTTTAGAAATAAAAAGCTGTGTACCGACTGGCTAGAGATTACTTGGTGTGTAGGATATTTTTGTCACGACCCAACCTATGGGCCGGACTGTAACGCCCTCACCATAGGTAGTCCGTACAATTTACTGTTCCGACGACTCATATCTGTTCGAACTGTCAAAATGTTTGGAACTACACCTAAACTATAGTGAGGAGGCATAAATTAATGAAATAAATATTAAAAAAAATATATAGGAAAAATTTTGAGAAATAAAATAAAATTTAAAGAATTTATTAATTGGTATAAAAAAAATAAAAATAATCCGATGAGCATCATGAAAGGCATTTTGGTCATTTCACCCCTAGAGGTGAATTTTGACTTAAATGTCAAATTAAAATTTGGAAATAGAATAATTAATATAAATTAATTTTATGAATTTAAATTTGAAAAATAAGAAGAGAAAGAAGAAGAAAAGAAAAGAAAAGAAAAGGAAAGAAAAGAAAAGGAAAGAAAAGAAAAGAAAGGAAATAGATTTATGAAATTTAAAAACAATAAAGTACACATAAATATATATATATATAACCACAAGAGACAAAACCCCCCACCAACCATCTTCTTCTTCCTCTTCTCTCTCTCTCCTTGCCGTCTCCCTTGCTCTCTCCCTCCCCACCATTGTTATCAAGCTTAAAGCTTGATTTCCCAAGCTTTCACTCACCAAAACCCATAGACCCATTCACAAAAAATTTAGCCCACACCATAAGGAAGCTTTAGATACCCATAAGAAGAATATTAAAGTTTGAAGTGGGTCACAAGAGGTTAGTGCACTAATCCCTCTTCTTCTCTTTATTAAACATGAAAAGCATGTTTAGCTAAGCATAAATACCATTAAAACAAAACGAAAATCTAGAGGAAAGAACCCTTGAATTTTTGGCAGCCATGAAACTTGAAGTTTATTGCTTTTAAGTGATAAAAAATAGTTCCATGAGAATGTGTAATTAGTTGAAATGTTTGGGTGTTTGATTGTGTAGTGTTTGTGTAAATTTGAAACTTTGAAAACTAGGGTTTGTGTAAATGTTGAGGACTTTGTGTAAAATGTTGAAATTGATCTATTGGGATGAGATTGTTGCTTATAGAAGTGTATTACATGCAAATTGAAGTAAGGAAGTTGGAGGAGATTGAGTTTTAGAAGTGTCAATTTTCTGCAGGTTGTGTTTGTTGAGGGCAGTGTACATTTTAGGCCATAAATAAAATTGTGTGACCCCAATTGGTATGAGGCCAATTGGAGGTGAAACTAGATCCAAAAT